>NC_089750.1:66754706-66762206 GCF_040412425.1 Macrobrachium rosenbergii
AATCCATAAGTCACAAATATTTGAATGGGGTTAAATTTCGTTTTACCTTTTTTTCATGGTGCGTTAAAAGTACAGTAACGTAGTTTATTATAAATCATAGATAATATATTGGGGTTAAATTTTCGTTTTACCTTTTTTTCATGGTGTGTTAAAAGCACAAGAACGTAGTTTATAATAAATCACAAATTTTTGATTGGTGGTAAATTTTCGTTTTACCATTTTTTCAGTCTGGTAAAAGTACAATTACTTAGTTTATTATAAATCATATGTATTATGTTGGGGTTAATTTTTCATTTTACCTTTTTTTCAGTGTAGTAAAAGTACAATCACGTAGTATGTTATAAATCATATATATTATATTGAGGGTTAATTTTCGTTTTACCTTTTTTTTCAGTGTGGTAAAGGTACAATAACGTAGTTTGTTATAAATCATAGATATTATAATGAGGGTTAATTTTCGTTTTACCTTTTTTTTCATGGTACGTTAAAAGTACAATAACAGTTTATTATGAATCATAATAGTAAATTGGGGCTAAATTTTCTTTTTACCTTTTTTCATGGTGCGTTAAAAGTACAAGAACTTAGTTCATTATAAATTATAGATATTATATTGGGGTAAAATTTTCGTTTTACCTTTTTTTTTCAGTGTGGTAAAAGTACACTCAAGGTATACTAACACATTATTTAAGGAATAGCAAGTGTTTTTTGTGTGTCTATCTAACTCGGGAACGCATGATCGGTAAAATAAAATAAAGGCTCTTTTCAAATTGCAGAGCCATTTAAAGAACCATATCCAAGCAGTATGGCCACTCACGTAATGAAAATGTTTTTTAAAAGAGTCTTTCTCTCATTGATTATGCGTTTCGTAGTCTTTCTCTCATTGGGTATGCGTTTCGTAGTCTTTCTCTCATTGGGTATGCGTTTCGTAGTCTTTCTCTCATTTGTTATGCGTTTCGTAGTCTTTCTCTCATTGGGTATGCGTTTCGAAGTATTTCTCTCATTGGGTATGCCTTTCGTAGTCTTTCTCTCATTGGTTATGCGTTTTGTAGTCTTTCTCTCATTGGGTATGCCTTTCGTAGTCTTTCTCTCATTGGTTATGCCTTTTGTAGTCTTTCTCTCATTGGGTATGCCTTTCGTAGTCTTTCTCTCATTGGGTATGCCTTTCGTAGTCTTTCTCTCATTGGGTATGCCTTTCGTAGTCTTTCTCTCATTGGGTATGCCTTTCGTAGTCTTTCTCTCATTGGTTATGCGTTTCGTAGTCTTTCTCTCATTGGGTATGCCTTTCGTAGTCTTTCATTGGTTATGCGTTTTGTAGTCTTTCTCTCATTGGGTATGCCTTTCGCAGTCTTTCTCTCATTGGTTATGCGTTTCGTAGTCTTTCTCTCATTGGGTATGCCTTTCGTAGTCTTTCTCTCATTGGGTATGCCTTTCGTAGTCTTTCTCTCATTGGGTATGCCTTTCGTAGTCTTTCTCTCATTGGGTATGCCTTTCGTAGTCTTTCTCTCATTGGGTATGCCTTTCGTAGTCTTTCTCTCATTGGTTATGCGTTTTGTAGTCTTTCTCTCATTGGGTATGCCTTTCGTAGTCTTTCTCTCATTGGTTATGCGTTTCGTAGTCTTTCTCTCATTGGGTATGCCTTTCGTAGTCTTTCTGTCATTGGGTATGCCTTTCGTAGTCTTTCTCTCATTGGGTATGCCTTTCGTAGTCTTTCTCTCATTGGGTATGCCTTTCGTAGTCTTTCTCTCATTGGGTATGCCTTTCGTAGTCTTTCTCTCATTGGTTATGCGTTTCGTAGTCTTCCTATCATTGATTGTGCGTTTCGAGAAGACATTTCCAGTATTGGAACGCAGACCTGTTTGCGTTCTGCGCAGTGTGGCGACGCGTATGATACAAGGTCATTAGCAAGCAGATATGTATTTTTTTATCTATTCATTTCTTTCCTTCTATGTCTGTTTATTTACTTTTTCATTTATTTACTTCTATAATTTTACTTATTTATATAATTATTTGTATACATATTTATTTATTCTTTTGCTTACTTATGTAGTTGTTTATTTTTTTATTTATTAATTTTTATTTATCTATTCATTTATTTATTTACTTATTTATATACTTATTTGTTTACGTATTTAATTATTTATTCAGGTATTTAATTACTTATAAATTCTTTTACTTATTCATTTCCATTAATTCATTTATTTATTTTCTTTTTTCCTCATTTTATTTATTTATTTATCTACTTATGCATTTGTTTATGTATTTATTTATTTAATTGTTTATGTATTTGTATACTTATTCGTGCCTCCTATTGAGAGCGTGAGAACCGCTAGGACAATGCCGACGGGATTCCTCTCTCTCTCTCTCTCTCTCTCTCTCTCTCTCTCTCTCTCTCTCTCTCTCTCTCTCTCTCTCTCTCTCTCTCTCGCAAACCCTAATCCTCTGGCGGAACAAAAGACCCGTCGGAGGAACTGGGCCGGCGACCTTTGTGGAGTGTAATGTATCGCTGCTTGGGGTCCCGTCGAAGCCTTTGATCGCTATCTATAGAGGTGGTTTTGAAGGGGGCGGGGGTAGGGGTGGGAAGGAGGTCAAGACCTTTTCCGTTGCTTTGTGACCTCCGCTGCTCTCTCTTCCTCGGACTTGCTTTGACCCCGGGTCGCTTTTCTGGAGGAAGGTTGCGGGTTAGTGATTTGCTATTTAATTTTGATTTTTAATTTTTTATTGAATTATTGTTTTTAATTTTTAATTATGGTACAAAAACAACTTACTATATATTTAATTTTAATATGTATTTTTAATGAATTATTATTTTTAATTTTTAATTATAGTATAAAACGAACTAATATGAACTAGAGTATTGTTTATAGATGTTCAAATTTCATTCATACTGAAAAATACCATAGAAAATATTTCATCAAAATAGTGCCCGACTGGCAATAATGGGCATTTGTTTTGGCATCTGCTAAGGGGGTGGGGGAGGGGAGGAATGACCGAGATGCCCAAAGATTCCACGGTGAAAAGACGAAGGTGAAAGGTAGGAGGAGGAGGGAGAGGGGGATGAGGGAAGGAGAAGGGGTAGAGAGGCCTGTAGTTGACAATAGGCCTAATCTCAGGGTAAATACAGATATCAGGGGGTCTAGTGTCCAGAACCGATGGTGCAAATTATTCGCACTTGGCCTTTGTTGATTCGTATCTGGGACGCCGCCAGGTGTACCTACGTGTTTGGAACGGCAAGCTTATGAATGCGCCTGTGTATATACAGTATATGTGTATATATATATATATATATATATATATATATATATATATATATATATATATATATATATATATATATATATATATATATACTGTATATTTATATATATATGTATGTATATACTGTATATATATATATATGTATGTATATATATATATATATATATATATATATATATATATATATATATATACATATACATATATTAACTTTATCACATACACAATTGTTCTGTGCATTAGTAGAATTACTAAAAGGACCTCATTCAAACTGGATGGTATCTAACCATCCAGTTTGAATGAGGTCCTTTTAGTAAATATACATATATATATATACTCGTATATTACCGCAGGTGAAAAATAAGAGACGGGGTGTGGGTCCTGACCGGTTTCGACTTTATTTCCAAGCCATTGACAAAGGACTGATGCATACTATTAGAAGTCACGAATATATAATATACTACAGGAACAGTACTGACGAACATACACAACCGTTAGAGGCTACATATCCAGCCTCAGGCCGGTGTCAAGGTAGGAGTGGCCTTTAAAACAATGCTGATGAACATACCGACCATATGTATATATATATATATATATATATATATATATATATATATATATATATATATATATATATATACATACATATATTATGTATAAATGTTTGTCACGTACACAGTGACGTTTTTTATATTCGTTAACATTAAGTTGCAAGTGTCGTTTAATATCAAGTTCACTCAACTTCAGAGTAACATATACCGGAAAGGAATTTATAAGTAAAATATGCGATTTCCGAGTTGAGTGAATTTGATATGAACCGATGTTTGTAGCTTGACGTTTGTGAATTTATATATATATATATATATATATATATATATATATATATATATATATATATATATATATATGTATGTATGTATGTATGTATGTATGTATACTGTATATATGTATATATACATATATATATACTGTATATATATAATTAATGGATGAGTGTGGCATGGTTTCTTATTTTTATCTTGGAATCCGTCTACCATTGATAAATAGGCCATAATGTTAAAAAGATTATCTCTCTCTCTCTCTCTCTCTCTCTCTCTCTCTCTCTCTCTCTCTCTCTCTCTCTCTCTCTCTCTCTCTCTCTCTCTCTCATATAAAAGCTGAAACGCAAAACTGGGGCAATCTCTTATCAGTAGTTCTCCTTACGAAAGATGTCATTGAAAAGCGAAAATAGCGATTAGTCATTAAACATCTTAATGATATGCACTGTAAAGGTACCAATGCCACCCACTGTAGTCCTTATCAAAATATTCTCAGGGTTTGTTCAAGAATAAAGATGACACTAACGGCTAAGAATATTCTCCAGCGTTTGAAGCATGCAAGGAATTCTTTAGACATCACTTGAGAACCTCATGGGAGTTATGTTCTGTAGTCATTATATTTTTGCTATATTTTCTGTCCGCCCTCAGATCTTAAAAACTACTGAGGCTAGAGGGCTTCAAATTGGTATGTTGATCATCCACCCTCCAATCATCAAACATACCAAATTGCAACCCTCTAGCCTCAGTAGTTTCTATTTTATTTAAGGTTAAAGTTAGCCATGATCGTACATCTGGCACCGCTATAGGTACCAACAACACAGGCCACCACAGGACCGTGACTGAGGCCACCACCGGACTGTGGCTGAGTTTCATGGGCTGCGGCTAAGAGTTCCATGGGCCGTGGCTGAAAATTTCGTACAGCATATAATGCTGTACAGAAAACTCGATTGCGCCGAAGGCAGATAATCTTAACCTGCAAATTAAATGCTTAATGCGAATAATCATTGCATGTGTGTAGTGGTTAGCACCATTTTTATTTGCTGCTTCGCAATATGTTTCGCAGATTTTGGTAGCTATCCATTTTCCATAGTTTCCTCAGTCCCTCATTCTCCTTACCTTCTCCTCCTCACTCGCCTCTCTTTCTCCTCACTCGCTTGTCTTGCCTTCTCAGCATTTCTTTCTTAAATGCTGATTGATATTCCAGCATCCTCAAATGCTGGTTCATATTTTTGGTTCCGTCAACCACTTTCCCTGCTTGGTATCAGTTATCCTTCCCCGTCATTATCTGTGTTTTTCAGCTCTCTCCTTTCCAACGTTTCGTTCCTCCCCTTTTCCTTGGTTCTTCTCAGGAGGGTTCCTCCTAAATTCCACCCCCACCTCTCAACCTCTCTCACTTTCCTTCTCATCTTTCCGTCTCCTCTCTCACTTTCCTTCTTCACTTTTTCTTGCCTAACTTCTTACTCCCCTTCCTTGCCTAGCCCTCATGTTCTGTACAGGATTATCATTTCCTCGTCCGCATTTTGGATTCGTAGCCGCAAGCAGAGAGAAGAAGAAGAAGAAGAAGAAGAAGAAGAAGAAGAAGAAGAAGAAGAGGAGAAGAGAAGAACTTGCGGGAAGACAGTGTGCATCCAAGACGGTAGAAAGGGGAAGTCATCCATCCATCCATTCTTTCAACCCCACGGGGGTAATGGGTTGTTGGGTTGTTCGTAGGTGGGAGGGAGTGGGTAGTGGTCTTGGTTTATCTGCGGGATGGGTAGGCAGAAGAATGGGCCATTAGTGGGCAGGTAAAACCGCTAATTGACCCCCATACACGTCGTTAGCTCACCTGTTTGCTGCTGCTCCTACTCCAACTCCTACCCCTACTCCTACTCCTACCCCTACTCCGAGAAATTCGTCCATGCCCAGGCTACGTACCCCGCTCTGTATGCCCTTGCTGTACCCAAAGGTCTAAGGGCCTTGGCTGTACCCTTTCAAATCACCTGGTTTCACGGGACATAGCCCCGAGGGGAGTTTCCTTATGGTCGAACCTTCGTAAGGATTGGCGCTGGATTCCAGCCTTTACCAGAGCTCGTTTTTGGGCTGCACGGTCCTCCAGAAAGGCCCTTATCAAATTAAGTGATAATGGCAAGAGAAATTCACAATTTCTGTCCTGCGGCTCTTCAGAAGAAGAAGAAGAAGAAGAAGAAGAAGAAGAAGAAGAAGAGGGAGTGGAAAACAATTGCCCATCGAGTGGCGCCGTTTAACTTTCGGCTATTGCTGTCAGACAGATGTAGGTCAGAGTTTGGTTCGGTTGTTCTCCTTCGTCATTACACAATTTTCCTTTTGTTCATCTGCTGTTCAGATCCTTTTAGAAGTTTCTTTTGTTCGTCTGCTGTTCACTTCCTTTCAGAACTTTTCTACGAAAGAAAAGATTCTTATTCACGACATAACCCTACTGGTTAGGCCTCATCTGGTTTTAGGGTTTCTTGAAGTCTTTTGTAGATTAGAGGACATGTTGCTGTCCCCTTCAGCCTCGTTATGAAAAATAATATAAATACATGCAAATAACGGTCTTAGAATTAACAATATAAATACATGCATATAACGGTCTTAGAAATAACAGTATAAATACGCATATAACGGTCTTAGAAATAATATAAATACATGCATATAACGGTCTTAGAAATAATATAAATACATGCATATAACGGTCTTAGAAATAATATAAATACATGCATATAACGGTCTTAGAAATAATATAAATACATGCATATAACGGTCGTAGAAATAACTTCAGTTTCCCAACCATTTTAGGTTTGAATCGTTCCTGGGAAGGAGAATTTCTTCGTCCTTTTTATTTCGGATTTTAAGGCTTACAGTAAAAAAAAGTAAGCAAAATATTAAGAAACATGGTAGGTTCTATTACAATAAACAGTATTCCAGTAGAACACTATTTGAAATAGTCCCAGTACTTGGGACTATTTTATCCTGAGAAGCGTTCTAGAACCCCAGAGACACCTTTTAGGATGTTGTTTGTTTAAAAAAAAAATGGTTAATGACTTCTAATAAGTCACGCTATTATCTTAATTGTGGTAGGTTAATGGTGATGACCTAATCATTGGCTTCCTTTAAAAAATTTTTCCCAGGAAAGGGACTGTTAAGTACTTTTTTTATAATGTAGGGATTGTCTCCTCCTCCCCCCACCTTTTTTTCAAGACGTGGCCGTGGGTGGGTTGTGGATGGTGCAGTTATTCGAACGGTGTTAGAGGTTGAGTGTAATTATTTATTTAATTTAATTATTGGTAATTTATTAATTTGTTAATTTATTTTTGCTTTTCAAGTAATTGATCTCTTCTTTCCGCACTTCCTGTTACCTTCTGTTATTTCTTTCGAATGTGAACACTACATTGTTTGGAAGCTTGAATTTCAAGTCAGTGGCCCCTGTGGT
>NC_089750.1:66767206-66784706 GCF_040412425.1 Macrobrachium rosenbergii
TGTATATATACACATATATAAATTATATGTGTATGTATGTATGTATGCATGCTTGCATGTATATACATACATGCATATACGGGTTTCACATCAGACATGAAGACAGGCACAGCGACTCGCCACAAGTGTTTTCATAAAGAAAATATTTTGGTGCAGATAAGATATCTGCCTGTGGAGAGGAGGAGCGAATATTATTAATAACTTTTTGTGGATGGAAGAGAGGCTGTTGGACTGCTGGTGAAAAACGGTTTGGTGTAATGAATTGTTCATTGGAACATTTAGGAAAAATGTACAGAGGTTATTTAAATTTTGTCTCATATATCTGTAAAGTTATTTGCATTTAAACCTTCATTCATATGCGGTTATTTGTTGGGTCAATGTGTATCTGTATTTACAGCCTTTCTATCTATTTTCAATCATTCATAAGTGGAGGGGGCGGGGAGGGCAATTTTAGGGGAGGTATTATAGGAAAGGCGTCTGTCTTGTCTCTTAACGTTTTATCTCCAGTTAGATAAACCAATTAAGGGGAAAAAATCTGTCTGCCCACCCGTCTCGCTTTTGTTTACTCAATAACTTATGTGGTCATATTTTTTCTAGTGAGTTACACAGAGAGAGAGAGAGAGAGAGAGAGAGAAAGAGAAAGAGAGAGAGAGAGAGAGAGAGAGAGAGAGAGGCAGGACTCAGGCAGCTGGCCCCACGTGGCAAAGTAAGGCGATCCTTCCAACATGAAAACACGGACAGTAGTCGCCGTTTAGCACAAGTCCCTGGCAGTCATTATGGCACCAGGGAATCCTCCTCCTCCTCCTCCTCCGCCTCCTCCCTACAAGGACTCCCCTTGTTCTCGCGCGGCGATTTTACGGGTCCTGCTATACTTCCACGTCGTTATTCTGCCCGCTTTCATCAATGTCATGTTTGCATTACTCGGCAATGAGTCCCCCCCAACCCCGTCTCCCCCTCCCTCCCCAACATATCCCCCCCCTCTCCCAAGCCTCGGTCTATGTCAAAGCGCTCTTGTTGTATTGATATTGTGGATTCTCTTGTTGTTGTTGATGATGATGATGATGATGTTAATGTTAATGGTTATAATCGTGACCTTGCAGTTTCTGATAGTCTCTCTCTCTCTCTCTCTCTCTCTCTCTCTCTCTCTCTCTCTCTCTCTCTCTCTCTCTTTCTGTGTGTGTGTGTGCTTGTTTATGTGCTTTAATGTTCTCTGTTTTCTTATTCACGTCCTTCATGTCTTTTCGTCGTTTTTTGTTCCTCATTCGTCTCTCTCTAAAATGTATTTTTTGTTATTTTTCACCTCTCAATTTCGCCATGTTTTTTATAAAGTTTATGAAACATTGTAATTTAATGGACAAGATATACATAAAAAAACATAAATAAAAACAAATCCTTCGGGCCAGCCATGTGCAAGCTGATCATCAGCTCAGTGGTCTGGTAAAACTTATTATAATAATAATGAAAATAATTTTTTTCTCGTGTTTCGTTTCATCTTTTCATTCATCGGATCTTCATTGTTTTCGCCTCTGTGGTCAGTTGGTCAGTTGTTTTTTTTTTTTGGGGGGGGGATTCTTCCATTGACAATATTCCTCGTTTCTTTCGTCTCTTCATAAAACCTTTATTTCTATCAGTAACCCTTTTATCATCGTTATCTTCCTTTTTTCCCCTCTTTACTTCTGCTCTATGTCTCTCCGCATATTCCCATGTTATTTTTCGTCTCTTATTCCATTTTTTTTTTTATTTCTCGGCCCATTTTCCTTCTTTATTTTTCACTTTTCCCTTTACCGTATTTTCCCTTTACCGTTTTTCCTCCTTTTCAAACACTGGATCCCGATAATTTATGGTCCTTAGGAAATGTAATAGAAATTTGGGACTCTCCTGTTAATTGAGTAACATTTTTGGTGTTATTTTTGTGATATTATTAGTTAGTTACTCGGTTTCATTTTCCTAAGTGCAGTGGATCCGTGTCGGTGAGTGCTTGTTAACAGGAATATTTATAATTGAGATCGATGAAAGCAAATAGTAATATTCCCACCTATAATGGATTCTAATTGGTAATGATCCTGTGTGGGCGGGCATTATGAACAATTATCCAATATTTATAGCCAGTTTAGCCCATTTCATTCTCATACACCTCACGTGGTGCACTGTAGGCATTACTTATGAGTTTACAGCGTCCATTCTTCCCCTAGCTGCAACCTCTTTCATTTCGTTTACTGTACCTCCTTTCATATTCTCTTCTTCCATCAGACTTTCCACCCTCTATTAATTGTCACCTAGTGCAACTGCGAGGTTTTCCTCCGGTTGCACCTTTCAGATATTCTTGCTATCGATTTCCGTTTCAGCGCTGAATGACCTCATAGGTCCCAGCGCTTGGCTTTGGCCTAAATTCTGTATTCTATTCTATTCATTCTCATTTTCGTGTATAACGGATTCTATGTCAGGGTTTGTGCGCATACAAAGCGTCTTTTGAAAGGATAAATGCGTCTTCAAGTTAGCCCAGGTGGTTGACGTAGACGCTGGTAATTCCGCCTTTCAGCTTCTTCTTTGGAGAAATTAGTTTTGACCGGTTCAGAAGGATTGTTTCATTTGTGTCGGAGGACACGCGAGTTTTTTTTTTTTTTATTACGTAGAAGGACGCTTGTTTTTCACGAGAGAGAGAGAGAGAGAGAGAGAGAGAGAGAGAGAGAGGTGGGTGGCGGGGGTGGGGAGGGGGATGTTATTCGTAGTACGTCACGTGACATGCTGAGGACTTAGGCCTAAAAATAAGATGTGCACATGATGCCTGTCCCATCGAATTTAATTCAGGACTGAATTTAGGCCAAAGGCCAAGCACTGGGACCTACGAGGTCATTCAGCGCTGAAACGGAAACTGACAGTAAAAGGTTTGAAAGGTGTAACAGGAGGAAAACCTCGCAGTTGCACTAGGAATCAATTGTCAGGAGAGGGTGGAAAGTAAGATGGAAGAAAGAGAACATGAAAGGAGGTACAGTAAAAGGAAGGAGAGGGGCTGCAGCTAGGGGCCGAAGGCACGCTGCAAAGAACCTTAAGTAATGCCTACAGTGCACCGCATGAGGTGCACTGACGGCACCACTCCTCTGCGGGGAAAATCTGTCCTAATGTCGGAAGTTATTTGTTTGATTAAGAACCCATTGTCATACTTGAAGGAAAATTTTGGTCGAAAAATATATGTGGGGTTAAGATAAACAGACTGGTTAACTTTCTAAAATCAGGGATCGTAAAGGTTAAAATCAGAGATGATTGTTGTTTTTTGTTTTTCTGGAACGACGGTAAAACTTTGAAGTGTGATAATTATTGATATATTATGGTTACCCGACTGTAGTGGGTCGCAATCAGGGTCTTTAAAAACTTCATCCAGAGAGAACTGGCGAAAAACCGTCAGGTTAACCCTATTCGAAAAAAGGGTTATAGTTGGAACAAAGAATAATGGACTGATCAGTGAGGAAACGTTCAACTTTATATTCCACAGTGACAGCAAAGAAATCTTGAGTCCTTTTAAAATTTTTATGTAGGGTGTTCAGATGGCTTCAGAATTCCCTTGAGGAGATGGCACGATTCCTCAGGTTAAATCTGCTTTTGATATATAACATTTTTGGTTTTCTGTAAAAGAAAACTATTGTGCCGGCTTTGTCTGTCCGTCCGCACTTTATTCTGTCCGCACTTTTTTCCGTTCGCACTTTCTTCTGTCCGCACTTGTTTCTGTGCATTTTATTCTGTCCGCACTTTTTTTTCCTGTCCGCCCTCAGATCTTAAAACCTCCTGAGGCTAGAGGGCTGCAAATTGGTATGTTGATCATCCACCCTCCAATCTTAATTATACCTTGTTGTGCCGAGAGTCTTGAAATCTTGGAATTTAGTAGATTACCAGGCAGTGCTGTTCTTGTGGTTAAAAGTAGTTGGCCTTATGCCGGCACAGACTCCAACTCCCTAAGAAGCCCACATAAGAAGTGAAAGACAAAGCTAAAAACACAAACGAATCTCTGTGGTCGTTTTAGGTCCGGCGGAGAACGTTATTATTATTATTATTATTAAAATAGTTTAACCAGACCACTGAGCTGACTATCAGCTCTCATAGGGCTGGCCCGTCGGAGAACAAAGCCAGTGGTCACAAACAAGCGCCACAGAGAGGTCAGTACCCTGGGCAGAGAGAGCACGGTAGAGTTTACGTTAGGTCAGAGGAATTACTGTAAGTTAGATCTCGATTGAAAAATCAGTTGAGTCTATGAACTGAATCTGTTATATATATATATATATATATATATATATATATATATATATATATATATATATATATATATATATATGTATATATATATGTATATATATATATATATATATATATATGTATATATATATATATATATATATATATATATATATATATATATATATATATATATATATATATTATATTTGGTTCTTTCTCCACCTCAGGTATGATATTTGAGTAAGATTTATTATTATTATTATTATTATTATTATTATTATTATTATTATTATTATTATTATTACTGTCTATTTTTTATTATTATTGAGCAGCCAGCGTTAAAAAGCCATACTCTATTTAATAAACCGTCATTCATGATATTTCGAGTAAAACTATAATTTTTATTAGCTATATTTTATTGTTTTTCTATAATTGAGCTGTAAGCTGCAAAAATTCATACTCTGTGTCATGTACTTTTTCATTCAGTGCTGTCAAGTAGAAACGCCCTGTTGTAAGCAGAGGACAGCGACGTATCAAGCTAAATTCTGCCAAAGACAACACGGCTAATGAGGTCTCATAAAAGCAGTTTCAAAAATATTATTTTAATATTTTATGAAGTACGAAAATTCTTCGTTCCTGCGAAGACTGTAACTCGGGAGGACTGACGAAGTCTTTTAAAAGTGAGAGGCTAAGAAGCGGAGGGTCACCACCTACTCCATTAGTTACCCTTTCAGTGTGATTGTCCTTATTTTTTCATTCCCTTCTAAGTGAAGAAGAAAATGAGGGAAAGGGTCCATGGGAAGGAGAAGGGGGGTGGGGGAGGAGTATGGTAATGTGGAGTATGGAGGGGGGAGGGTTCTAGAGGGTGATGGCAGCGCCCTATGGGCAGCTGGTTCAGATTACTCCGTGCTCTCTCTCTCTCTCTCTCTCTCTCTCTCTCTCTCTCTCTCTCTCTCTCTCTCTCTCTCTCTCTCTCTCTCCTCGAGTTTCTCTTCTTTATGTATGGTGGTGCGATATGAGTTTAGGGAGATTTATTTATCATAAACGCCACGTGGACGATGGTGTGGTGGTGGTGGTGTCCTGAGAGAGAGAGAGAGAGAGTTCTCCTTCGACTTTCATGTCGAAAGCGTAAATCTTTTATTCGAGGATTCAGTGACATTCTTGAATTCTGGAGGGAGATTTACCCTTATATTGATAAAATATATGTATATATATAGCTGTAGCACAAACGCTCAGCAGTCATCTTTAAATCAAGGAAATTCACGGAACTCTCTCTCTCTCTCTCTCTCTCTCTCTCTCTCTCTGAAATCGTTCCGTGTTGGACTTTTGAATGCATGAATTCACCGGATATTCTACACTTATTTTAGATGTATAGTAAATGATCTTCTCCCTAACTGAAAGCTAATTGGACAAACGTGTTCGAGAGCGACAATTTTCAGTCATGTTCATGCCGCTCTCTGAGCCTGTAAGTGTCGCTCACTGGAGAGTGGAAATCACAGGAAAGTAACTATAAAAAATGCCGAGATTTTGGAACGACGAATACATACTATCGCGTGTGCGCAAACCTTTTGAGAATTAGGGACGATGATCACGTTAATATGTTCAGTGCAGACTTGCCCATTGTTGGTAGATGAACCGACCTCACGCCAGCACAGGCTCTTGCTCTTCTGAGCTCGGTCCTGTATCTGTAGACCTTGCTTCTGAGCAGTCTGTAAGTACAGGAATACAGACTGTCTGTGGGTTTCCTCCTCGGACTCCCTGTACTAACTTCCCTCCCCTCCCCGTTAACCTTTTTAGCAAAGGAGGGCCCCTATTCCCCCTCCCCTTTCAGAATCTCCCTCTACTAACCCCTTCCCACACAGTAACCCTTTAAGCTATGGCCTGCACCCAATCCCCCCCTTTCAGACCCCCTCTAGTAATCCGCCCTATCAGACCCCATCCAGTAACTCCCCCCTGTAACCCTCTAAGCCAAGAAGGCCCCTACACAAATCCTCTTCAGACCCCCACTTTATTTCCCCCGCCGTAACCCTCTAAGCCAAGAAGGCCCCTATCAGGAACCCCCACCGAACCCCTCCCCTTTAGACCCCCACTAGTAGCCCCCCTGTACCCCTCTAAGCCAAGAAGGCCCCTGAAATCTCCCTTGAGACCCCCTCTCCAAACCTTCCCCACCCCTGTAACCCTCCCTCTACGCCAAGAAGGCCCCTACCGAACACGCCCCCTCCCCATTTCAGACCCCCTACCTTCGTAACCCTCTTATCCCTAGCGAACCCCTCTTTCAAACCCTCCACTACTATCCCCCCCGTTACCCTCTAAGCCAAGAAAGCCTAACCACCACCTCCTCCTCCTCCTCCTCCTCCTCCTCCTCCTCCTCCTCCTCCTCCTCCTCCTCCTCCTCCTCCTCACAGATGAACTCGCTCACAAGCTGCTGCTGTTTACGGTCGTTCCTCCGCCTTGTTTAGACTACCCCACTCCACCGTGTTACAGGAGCTGGGTATTTTTAGGCAGCAGCTAATAGTACCCGAGGTTTGATGTTTACGACGGCCAGATAACAGTTAATGAAAATTTAATGTTTGTGACTTAAGCTCTTCGGGAATAATAATGCGCGCTCATTTTGGGGCCGGAGTTATTATCTCGATAGGTCTTCTGGGTGGAACTCTCTCTCCTCCCCTCTCCCGGGGAGAGAAAGAGGTTAAATGTAACTTAGAAAGAATAATAATAATAATAATAATATTTTTTAAATATATGGGTAGTGTAAAATTCATGTGATAATAACTATAACCAAAAGAATAATAACAGGAATTTTAATGAAGATACATTTTAGAAATTGCTAAGGCATTCCGAAAATTCCTCATTCGGAACGGTATTATCCTATGCGTCTTACCAACACATACACACACACACACACACACACACAAACACACACACACACACTGAGGCGAGTATGAGGACTTTAACCAAGTTTCGACAATTTTTTCCCTATTGTTTGACCAAAAATGTATTAATGGTTTAGCGACAGGAAAGATTAAGAACCTCGTAACCCAGGTGAATATTTCAGAATAGGTGAAAATGAAAATGTGTTCTGCTGGGACAAATCCCATTTTATGAGGGACGTCTGCAGTGAACTGCGGCGCTTTGGAACTTTCGTTTCCCCGTTTATGATTACTTTGCGTTTCAAGTTTAGACGCCATGTCTTCAGAATTGTTCAGTTAATTGATGTTCAAAGTCAGGAGAAGAGCAATAATTATAATTTCACGCAGCATGGATTATGATTATTATTGTTATATTGAAATACTCTGAAGCTCTTCGTAAAGTCATAAAGTGAGCATGTTAAATTTATTTATTTTTTGTTGTTGATAAATTAACCTAAAATCCCTGGGAAACAGAAGCAGTGATATACCAGCATCTGGAACCAAAGGCGTATATATTTTTTTCTTTACTATTGGTGTCTGTTATTATTTGGATCAGGCTTGAAAAACGAAGATACTTCAACATAGGCATGGATATGTTGAAGGGGACATTCTATTATTAACTTGACTTTTGTTGTTGCATCTTCTGTGACCTTGTTTGTCCGTAATCGTAATTAAAGTCCTCGATTGCCGTAATTTTCTTCATTTTATTAATCCCAGCGAGCCCAGTTTATTTCACGTATTTCTGGCTATGCTTTTATGGAGTTCGTATGTGAGTCAGCTTTATATAAACTAAGAGATATTGTGCGAATAAATATACCAGTTCTGCTCGCCTAAATATATACATACTACAAATATAGAAATATAACGCTACAGGAGAGCCAGTTTTTAGATGGAGAATATCGTCACTGGGGTAATGATTATTCACAGAGATCTGTGTTTATTTCTCGCCCACGGGACTTCTTTGACCGAATTCAGGAATTTCACCGTATTACCACAAACAAAGAAAAAATACAGTGATGTAAACCAAATTGAATTAACACACTACAAAAATAACAGCAGGCTCTCGAAGTTATCGAATGCATAAATTATGTTTGTCTCCCTCATACAATCAAGAGGACTAGTTTGAATTACTTCATGAATTCTATTGTATTGCAACGAACAAATACATAAATACAGTGATATAAACTAAGGCGAATTAATACATACTACGGAAAAGACAGCAGCGACTTATAGCTAGTGAACACACAAATTATGGTCGTCTCCTCTACATACAATCGAGAGTCCTTGTTTGAATGACTTCAGGAATTCAACTGTATTACCACAAACAAATACAGTTTCTTCGGCACATTCGAGTTTTCTGTACAGCGTATAATGCTGTATGAAACTGTCAGCCATGGCCCATGAAACTCTTAGCCGCGGCACATGAAACTCAGCCACGTTCCGGTGGTGGCCTCAGCCGCGGTCTGGTGGTGGCCTCAGCCACGGCCCATGAAACTCAGCCACGGTCCGGTGGTGGCTTTTGATGGTACCTGTAGCGGTGCCAGAAGTACGATCATGGCTAATTTTAATCTCAAATAAAGTAAAAACTACTGAGGCTAGAGGGCTGCAATTTGGTATGTTTGATGATTGGAGGGTGGATGATCAGCATAAATATTTGCAGCCCTCTAGCCTTGGTAGTTTTTAAGATCTGAGAGCAGAGAGAAAAAGTGTGGACGGACAGACAAAAATCCATCTCAGTAGTTTTATTTTACAGAAGACTTAAAATTACAGTGATAGAAACCACACCCTTCCAAAAAATAGCGTCACCTGTTATGCAAAAATAAAACTACAAGCATAAATAGAGCTCTACAGACCAATCAGTCAGTCAAGCACAGCGGCTATCGGCCTTGTCCCAGACCTCAGAAAGACCCCAGACCAGGGTCGAGGGCGCCCAGACCCCAGACCTACAGTATATAACCAGACCGGCCGACCTTCCTGGGGAGGAGTAGAGAAGAGAGCGAGCTGTCATGAATCACCGGTCAAGTGACCGGGACAAGACCGCCGAAGCAAGGACCCAGGTTCGCCAGCTGCTGTTTTTATCCTGCCGGGTGACCACCCGAAAGCCGACATCTGCATAGCCGCTTCTTCTCCAACTCCGTTGCGGGATCAACATGCCTTGAATGCGTGTACACCTCTCTTAAAGGCAATGTCTGGACGAAGGAAAGATCTTCTTTAGCTAAATAGGCGAATTTGCTTGATGCAGGATCAGGAGAGAGAGAGAGAGAGAGAGAGAGAGAGAGAGAGAGAGAGAGAGAGAGATTATTGAATTGTGATGTAAACACACATGGAAACACAAATATAAGTAAATGAATAACTAAATAAACTTGTGTGTGTATATGTATATATATATATATATATATATATATATATATATATATATATATATATATATATATATATATATATAATGTGTGTGTGTGTATCTGTTTCTACTTTCAATGATTTAAATATTTTTTTATTAATATAAACCAAAAATTTCAATCAGTCCCTATATGTCGGCATATGTACATCTGCCCTCGTCTCAAGACGTGGACCGATGTGTATTACCCGAAAATTAGGGGCTTATTAAAATTTCATGGTTACTCTTATGGGCCTTTTGAGAGAGAGAGAGAGAGAGAGAGAGAGAGAGAGAGAGAGAGAGAGAGAGAGAGAGAGAGAAATTCTTAAGTTCTGCCTACCGAGGTCATACTGTAGTTCGACTCAGTGACAGTCTTGATCCATTCTAAGTTGGCATAACATCAATATTAGGAGATTCTGTGTGATTTAACAGTATGATTCAAGATGTTAGTATGATTAAACGAAGATATCCTTTTGGTAACAGTTTCATTGCCGCGAACAGAAGTTATTATTATTATTATTATTATTATTATTATTATTATTATTATACAAGAATATAGTAGACTGGTGTGTCATTGCTGGTCTTCAAATATCTTAACGTAATCTAATTGCTTTGGAGTTGGTGTCTTGTGTCGAGTCGAAATTCTCTCTCGCCTTGCGCGATGGCTTGGTTGCGTGCTTTTGCTCCGCTCAGCGGTAAGTCATTTCTAGCAAAGTATCCAAATGCCACCTTTATTTCACAAACAAGTGGAGGAAACAGAATATCGACGGTTCCCGGGAGCATTTTCCCGAGATGTAATCCAAACCGGGACCTTTCCCTGAAAAAAGCGGGACGCCATATCTGAAAAACTAACCATAGAGTTTTCTTGAAAATAATCTCGTTGTTTCCCACACCCAAATTACTCTTAAACGGATGAGCCTAACCTAACCTAGGGGCATGGCAAAAAAAAACCGGTGCTGGTGCAGTACTAGCATACATCCCAGGAATTTGCTTCCCGGAAGCGTGTCCGTGCTTACAAAACTTTGCAGTTCATACAACGATCATGCAACGAATACTTTTTCAAGTTTTCGACTTAATAATGTTGTTGGTTACGGTATGTAGTGAGATCATTTGACAGTGCAATTTGGAAATGAAACAAGTAAAAATTGCGCCGGTGTTTCTTCGGCGCAATCGAGTTTTTCTTTGCAGCCGCTACAGTGTATAATCAAGGCCACCGAAAATAGATCTATCTTTTGGTGGTCTCGGTGTAATGTTGTATGAGCCGCGACCATGAAACTTTAACCACGGGCCGGTGATGGCCTCTTATATCGTTGCCAGAAGCGCGATTATGGGTAACTTTAACTTTAAATAAAATAAAAACTACTGAGGCTAGAGGGCTGCAATTTGATATGTTTGATGATTAGAGGGTGGGTGATCAACATACCAATTTGCAGCTTTCTAGCCTCAGTAGTTTTTAAGATCTGAGGGCGGACAGAATAAAGTGCGGACGGACAGACAAAGCCGGCACAATAGTTTTCTTTTACAGAAGACTAAAATTTGTTCATAATTACCTACTCAGATCCTTGATATCGTTCAGTGCTTGAACCAATATACGATTGCGATGGATTCGGAATTTAAGCCGACTTATACATACACATATTTGTCGATGGCGGATCTGTCATAATGAGAAAATTTAATTTCACTGACTATTCAGTGTGGATGGCTTTGTATGTTTTCAAGGTATGCATCATTGTATGCAACTTCTGTATAAATAAACATGGACACCTAATGTAGAATGAGTAGACGGAATTCACAAACAACAATTCATAGAAATGAATTTTCTCTGTAAAGAATTCTTACACATATGAGAATCAGAACAAAGTAAGAATAGTAAATGTAAAACGTATGTTAAAAATCCTTCATATTAAAGGCCTTATGAAGTGTTGATTTTCCCACCTTGAATTGAAAATACTATTTAAAAGCCTAAAATTATTTGAAAATATATATACCAAGGAACGGGAATTGGGGTTTTAAAAACAACATACCGTTCCTCAGTTAATTTCTTTTATTTTTACTAACATTCCATATATAGTACTTCTGTCAGTGTGCCTTACGGAAACGTCACTTAGCCAGCTAATGATACATTGCTACCGGTTTGGGTTAAGAGGTTTGTCACTGAGGTTGATGTGGGGAATTTTACTGTGCCCCCCGCCCCCCTGCCGCCCGCGCCATCATCCAGGGCGTGCAGCAGTAATATCTTTGAAGTTAATACTTCAAATGTCACAATATCATTGATGGGAATCCAATATTTTATGGTGGATCAAGAGGTCAAGGTCATACTTGGAGGTCAGAGGTCAAATAGGAGTTTAATCTCTAATATGAATTTGGATCTGTACAGGTCATACCTCGTATCTGACATCAGAGGTCAGATGCGTGTTTAAATTTATTCTCTCTCTCTCTCTCTCTCTCTCTCTCTCTCTCTCTCTCTCTCTCTCTCTCTCTCTCTCTCTCTCTCTCTCCTTTGAAGAAAGTTACGTACTTCACGCTAAACACTGTATTCTTAAAATGTATAAATCTGTTTTCTGTATATTTGGCTAATCGTAAACCAAAAGTGTGGCTCTGTATGGCAAATGGTCTTGTAAAATAGCGCTTTTGGGATTATTACAGAAACTAATTTACCTAAAGTAACCGTATTATCTCTTTGCATTTCCACGCTCCGGTTTACAGAAAAATGCCCTTCCTGGTTACAAGATGCTCTCGATACCAACATTTAGTTTGGAGGGGTGGGTAGAGCTTTCGGCTAGCACGCTGTTGGCCCAGCGTTCGACTCTCCGAGCGGCCAATGAAGAATTAGAGGAATTTATTTCCGGTGATAGAAATTCATTTCTCGTCATAATGTGGTTCGGATTCCACAATAAGCTGTAGGTCCCGTTGCTAGGTAAGCAGTTGGTTCTTAGCCACGTGAAATAAATCTAATCCTTCGGGCCAGCCCTAGGAGAGCTGTTAACCAGCTCAGTGGTCTGGTTAAACTAAGATATACTTCAACTATTTTCTTAAAGGTAGCAAAATGCTGGTAGATGTCGGGAAACGTGCAATTGCGCCAATAATCTTGCTTGGTGCAAATAACAGTATTTCAAGGAAAGAGAAAAACAAGTATATGTTCCACCTGTCAAGGTTTTGCCCTCGTTCTACGCCAAGAACCCTACAGCAAGCATATGTACCCAGGCAATGTCTCAGTCAACTGCTTCACGCAGTAATGCTGTTAGAAACGGGAATGTAAATGACAACCGTGCAAATGTCAATTCCGGGGTCAAACTTGTATGTAAAGACGAATGAAATTTACTTTTGTTATCTTTAGATGCGTAAATATTTACTTTTTAATATTTGCTGGTTGTGGTGGTTGGTTTAGGCCAAGCTGGCTTATGCCAGCACTGGTCCATGCCCTGTTGCAGCCCGTGAAGATTGCAAGTAGGTGAAACCTAGTAGGAAGGATACTGTACCTCCGTTCATATTCTCTTTCTTCCATCCAACTTTCCACCCTCCCCAAACAATTGCTTTCAAGTTACACCTTTCAAACCTTTCCATTCTCAGTTTCCGTTTCAGCGCTGATTGACTTTATAGGTCCCAGCATTTGGCCTTTGACCGAAATTCTATATTCCTTCCTCCTTCCGGATAGACTCTGTACAGCCAACAGAAATGAATTTTTGCTGAGCAAGCAACCGCAGGTGACTCCTAGAATTGAAGCGAGGAAGATGATCAATCGCCTGTCGGTTAGAAGGCCGTCCCCTCCTTGTGTAGAAACGCCTTTATGAAGTCACCTTCTCCATATCTTGTTGACCTTTTAGCTCATGAATTATCTTTGGGGAAATGTATTTCATTGTCGTTCTGTCCTCTGCATTTCCCACGAATGAAAGAAAAAATTTGAACTCCTTTTATTGTGTGTTCCAGTATGTCTGAAATTTCATTTTTTAAAAAAACACGTGTCTCCATCACTATTGGGGAACAAGTCTCCTAAACTCTAGGAAAACACACACACGCACACACACACATACACACACACACTATATATATATATATATATATATATATATATATATATATATATATATATATATATATATAATGTGTATGTATGTATGATATTACGGAATATGACGAACAGTCAAAGGATTGTGAAAAGGCCCATTACCATAGCAATGCCAGTAAACATCCAAGAAGCAGGTGAAGGTATTTTCAGCGTTTGTAAGGAAACTGGGAGAAGAAGCCTTCTTATCCCAACAACCACAACCCCCCCCCTACGGGGCCTTCCATCCCGACGCAAACAGGCCGTAGGAGATTTGTTGTATTTAAATCCCCCGTCCGTCCCTTTATGTCCCCCAAAACGAGAGCCCAAGTCCTCTTGAGAGTTTTCTTTGTGTTTCTCTCGAGAGAAAAAGGGTCGCACTCTTGTGGCCGAGAGCGAGAGACTCTTTGGCGGATTTGTTGTGCTCTCTCTCTCGAGAGAGGTTTATTTCCGAAGGAGAGAAAGGGAGTCTGAAACTGAGTCTAGCTTGAGTCTATGCAGTGTTATATTATATTCGTATTGATACCAGCATGGTCTAATTCCTTCAGTGAGATCTAATGTTTTTTGATCTCGTTATTTTCCTCCACCCCCATTCTCCTCCCCCCTACCAATATCCCTCCCACCCCGTCCTCAATGAAAAGTGAGTTCAGATTCCTCCCATCCCACCCCTACCACCGGTGCCTCCCACCCCCTCTTAGCCAGATGGACCGTCTCCGCTTTCCTTTGTTATAATAGCCCTGTTTTTAAATTGGTGCACTCTTAGCACCCGAGAACTCGGAAGTGATCCCAAGAAAACCTTTTGAGTCTCGACAAACTCCCTCTGAATGGGTCAACAGAAACTTGCGATTTTTATGGTTTACTTAAAGGAATTACTTGTGGCACCTCATTGATAATTTCGGTTATAACGCTTTTTGCCCCCGTGCGGTTGGTTGGTTCGTCTGGCTCTCAGCTGTTTCCCTTCAAGGCCGCCAATGGGGGGGACCCCGACGAAGAACAGGTGGGGGGACTGGGTAGGCCGGGGGTAAGAGGGGAAGCACCAGACCGCTGGTGACATTAATCCACTATAACTGCACAACTCTCGGTAAACGATATCGCATCCAGACTCCGTAGAGCGTAGATACGCGGCACTGGTTTCCGTGAAAAAGTATTATTTACCGAAAAAACACCGGGAGAGAAGCCTCGGCGGAGGCTGTCGCGAAATGCGCGGGAGAAAATAGGAGTTGGCATCTCGGAGGTCGGACGAAGTCTTCGAGAGCAAGAGACCAAATACTGAGTCTGGGAGACTCAGACTCTCGTCAAGTGTCTGTGAAGCCTGTTGGTGGTCGTGGGTGAGACCCAGCTTGTACTAATCCCCCAGTGGGCTCAAATGTGCGTGTTAGTGTTAGCGTATTTGTAATGGTAACAGTTTCTTGGAACTTTTGAATTTGTTTTTATACCAGTGGTGATGATATTCTCACGTAGTGGATAACAAATTACTAAGATGCAAATGTTTTTATTTCGTGCATAGCCGTTTCTCATTAAATTAGACGTGGAATTATTACAACTGTGTAGAAACGAGACTCTGTTGTGTTGCTGACAATTATCTAATTACGTTTGTGTTTTGTTTATTTCTTCGCAGGGAAGGAAGAGATCCATGTAAGTAAAGAAAAACTTTAGATTATTTATCTGTGCTCTAGACTTAAATGTTTGGGAAGGTAACTAGGTCTATGAGAATTCAGAAGATTTACATTTTTATTGTAAACCAGCTGCATTGCCAAAGAACTTGAGACCCCCATCCCATTTGATAACGATAAGGACAAGGATTACATTATATATTTCTTAGTACTTACTAGAATTATTGGAAGTTATATTCAGTCATTTAATATCCCGACCAAGTTGTAAACTGATGCTCTTTCCATCTTTCGAAAAGTTTTGCCGACTATCGTTTTCTCTGGCGTATCCATTTTCTTTGTGATGGCCAACGGTCATCAGTCATTGTCGCCTTTCCATACAGATTATTATTCATTGTTCTTGCTGATGAGTGAGCTTAGGCAACATGAAGAAGCCACAGAGAATTGACGCCATACTGAAACTGTACTCGGGGTTGGGGGGGGGGAGGGAGGTAGAGTTTTAAATCTGGATTAGGTTAGGGTATGATAGTAGCTTGAGTATAGAGCGAATCCTGTGAAATTTAGAGCGAATCCTGTGAAATTCACGCTTTTGATTGCTTGGTAATCTGTCATTACGATTTCATTGACGTAGGCCTACAGACCAAGAAATGACTGAAGAGTTTTTTTTTTTTTTTTTTTTTTTTTTAATCTTGGGTCTTTTTCCTGCGTGAAAGTTGTCGAATCTCCAGGAAATCCCACTTCCAGATTTTGTAGTTTTAAACCAACGCCAGTATACATAAAAAAAACATTGAAACGGTGCCCATATGTATTTTTTTCGACGAATGCACGCTTTAAAGATAAAATACATTCGTTAAAAAATTAACCTATTTTATATATACTGTATATTTGGTTTACTAGGTTTCGTAATGAATGTTTTTCTTTTTAAGGATTTTGGAATTGTCTTCTCTTCTTTTCGTACCATCATAGATTTGCTTCCGTCAGCATTATGGCTTGTGAATGTAAAAAGTCTTGTTGTTGTTGATGTGCTGGTAACACTTTTTCTCAAACAGACATTTGCAGTCTCTCTCTCTCTCTCTCTCTCTCTCTCTCTCTCTCTCTCTCTCTCTCTCTCTCCGGAACACCTCCTGAGGGGCTGTATTCCTCCAGGCACAATTATCTCATCTTATATCCTTGTGTATGTTACTGCCACCTCTTTATCATTCTGTTCTTAGTCCCGGCTTAGTGCGTTTCTGACGAGCCGGAATTCACAGTATAAAACTTTGAACAAATTTTACCTGAGTTTTTTTATTTTTAGAAACTTGTGGTGCTTTTAGTTTTTTCTTCAGAAATGATTAGCAAGCTTTCGCACTATTTAGTCTTTTATTTTCATAGCTCATTGTCATAAATCCAGTGATTTTCTCACTCCTTTAGAGAAAAGGATGTTTGCCCACAAACGATCGGCTTACCCTTTGGGGTTTAGGTTCATGTTGTAGTAGGCCTATCATGCGTATTACTTTCTTTTTCACAACTTTACAACAGGAGGCGAAGTTAGAAATCAAGTTGGGTGTCTATGTCACAACCACAAGTGTTGTGTAATAAGGATTGTTTTTAGAAGGAATTCGAGGCGTTCCTTACATTTCGTAAAGGTAGTTTTAATAGCCACAATGACCTCTTTATCACTTCCCTCAAACTTATTTGATAGGCCTACTTAACTCCCCTCCTCCTCCTCCTCCTCCTCCTCCTCCTCCTCCTCCTCCTCCTCCTCCTCTTCTTCTTCTTCTTCTTCTTCTTAGATGCTTGCTAATTGGTGTTCAGACTTAGGCCTAAAGCAGATTATGAGCTGATCATTATAGCTTTTCCCCGTCATCGAAGCCTGCGAAGCCTTATTCTTTCTTCTTGGACGGTTATATGAATATGTAATGAGGTCTTCCCAGACTTTGTTGTAGGATAAGTCGGCTCTTAATAGGTGGGAAAATGCATAGATTATGTACGCTTGGATTGGTGCATTACTCAACACATACACTATATATATATATATATATATATATATATATATATATATACATACCCTTTATATATATATATATATATATATATATATATATATATATATATATATATATATATATATATATATAGAATTTTATTATTTGGTTCTTAGTTGTAGAAAAACAGAGAAATTTATTCATATGTATGGTCCATTGCTGGAAGTTATTATTCATTGAATATATCTCAAAATACTCGTATACTCTGTTATTATTATTATTATTATTATTATTATTATTATTATTATTAAGAATGAACCCGAGAGGCTTTTCAAAAAGCGGTACACAAGAAGTGCAAACGAGTTCTCTGA
>NC_089750.1:66789706-66802206 GCF_040412425.1 Macrobrachium rosenbergii
ACTGGAAGTTCATGAAGGACATAGAAGATCGAATACTATAAATTCGTCGTTCTGAGTTTCATCGTAGGATGTTTTTGTTGCAAGTTTCTTTATCTCTCCTGTAACTGAATGATATCTAAGGATTTTCCTCCTATGGTTTTTTGAGTCCAGTTTTTCCATTGAGTTAGTATTTTTGTCTTCAAACACTTTTGTGTACATTGTGTACATTGTTTGAGTTCAGTAATTCATATATAAAATCTTGTTTTATCTGTTCTGAATCGTTCACTAAAGAATATTTTTTTTGTCTTCAGCATTTAAATTTCATTGATTTCTTTAATAGTTCATTTTTTCTTTCTTCACCATTTAGATTTCATTCTTTTCTTTAGTAGCCCAACTTCATCCTTTTGGCTCTGACATCCAAATTTCATAGCTTGAACATGAAGGAAAACAGTATATCCAGCCACTGAAAAGCCACGTTCAGCGATTCCCTTCGAAGAACTGGCCACAGCCGTGCGTTCATTGTAAAAGTCGAAAATCCCCATTAGTATGGCAGACCTGTAAATGGATTTCTTGCCAGACCCTTCATGAAACATTCACAAGGAGCCTGTTCCGGACCTGACCTTATTCAGGATTTAAAATCCCCGCGCGAGCAACTGTCTTTCTCTCGGCTTCTTGTTTCTGAAGCTGTGACAGCCTTTGAATTGACGGTTTTTTTTTTAACGCTGTGTGATGCTGTACATATGATCTTGGTATCATATAATATGTGATGTAATGTAATTTCATACTTGCATAATGTTCATAGGCAGAACATTTGTTTTTTTGCCGTTAAAAAAATTTAGTTGAATAGGAGCCTGGGTATAATTTTTGCTGTAGATAATGTATTGCATTGGTAACTGTACATCTTAATTCTACAGTAGGCTATATTCATTTGAGAAGAGAATTACATATACTCGTATGTTGAGATTGTATGTAAAGTCTTAACTTAATTAGGTACGTTTTGTAATGTGATTCTGAATAATCTATTTTACACTTAGACGACAAGTTGCCCTGGCAATAACAAAGGAACAGGTTTATTCAACTGATTACTAGTTATTTGAATAACTCCGAATATCTTTGGTAGGATGAGGTATTCTAAAGAGATTTCTGTGGCACAGGGAAATGAATACAGTAAACAGAGAGAGAGAGAGAGAGAAAGAGAGAGAGAGAGAGAGAGAGAGAGAGAGAGAGAGAGAGAGAGAGAGAGAGAGATGAGTTAACCGTGTTGCTTTTTAATTATATTCAGCATCCTTTTTTGGTAACTTGAATGCACTTCACGCTTATTTTTAGCTCTGGAAGCGAAATATGCTGATGACATTAAAACCAAAGTTTTCTTATAATATAAAACACCAAAGGTTGCATATGTTAATAAAAGGAAAAATAAAAGAAAACTGTAAAAATAATTGTATGTATTAAATAGCAATAAATATATTTGAAGACCCTTTCAGGTAGGATGGCTAGATCCCAAGAATTTGGAAGACTGACGAAGCTTATGATTCGTTCACATTTAGGTGGGGCAAAGTAAAACACTTTGTATCGGTATTACATGAATTATCATTATTTTTTTTTATTAATGACCGGCTAATCTCGGAGCACTTATTTTTTATGTACTTGCTTTTTTATGCAGCCGTGAAATGTGTTATTCACATTTAGGTGGGGCAAAGAGTAAAACACTTTGTATCGGTATTACATGAATTATTATTTTTTTTTTTTATTAGTGACCGGCTAATCTCGGAGCACATATTTTTTATGTACTTGCTTTTTATGCAGCCGTGCGATGTGTTATTGCTTACTTTTCAGTTACAGGCAACTTCAAAATGCTCTTCAGAATGTAATTATGCAACATGAGTGATGTGGAACAAGTAGAAAGGGCGATCTGTACCCCGTCTTTGTAATTATACACTCGGATTATTTATATGTTATTTCAAGGATTTAAAAATGGTTGTGGTATAAATCCAAGCTTGATAGTCCTTTGTATATGTATGAAGAGCAGTTGTACACACGGGCGGTTATATTACAGCAGTTACTTATGGTATCGCATTTGACGAACACTGTAATAAATCACCATTGTGGCTCCGGCTTGTGTTGCACAACAGTTTTTTTTTTTATATATCAAGGAAATTACGATCCTCTCTTCCTTTGTGGTTACTTCCTGAATGAGTATTTTTATTTTGCGTCAATTTATGTGTTGGGTTTTTTTTTTGTTTAGTTTTTCTGAATATAGAGAATTAAAAGAAGCCGAAGTCAGTAGGGGAAATTTTAGGAGTAGACTTTCCTTTTTTGAAATTCTAATTACCGTAAATAAATATTGCCGGCGTCGAAGATCCTAGTCGTTTTGACGCCAAATTGCATAATGAAACCTGTCAGATTGTTGCGAGTTTTGAAATGCAGGGTTTGAAAAGGATGAAAGTATAAACTGTATAAAAATGTTAGTAATGCGTTCATCTGGAGGATGACATAACAACCGCCTTGTTCTTGTATCAAAAGCAACAGTGTGCTTCACTTCTCTCAGCTCCTTGAGGAAAAAGATTTGTGAAGTAGGAATTCACAGTTCGACTGAAGATGCTGTAGTTTATTCAGAGATTGTTTTCAAAAGGATACATTCCTCGAACTTGAGGTTTGTTGTCGCTTGCCTCAGCCCTTGTAGTTCCTCACTGGAGGGGTGGGTATAGTTCTCAGCTAGCACGCTGCTAGCCCAGCGTTCGATTGCCCGACCGGCCAGTGAAGAATTAGGGGAATTTATTTCCGGCGATAGAAATTCATTTCTCGTCATAATGTGGTTCGGATTCCACAATAGGCTGTAGGTCCCTTTGTTAGGTAACCAGTTGGTTCTCAGCCACGTAAAATAAATCTAATCCTTCGTGCCAGCCCTAGGAGAGTTGTTAATCAGCTCAGTGGTCTGGTTAAACTAAGGTATACTTAGCCCCTGTCTCTTTGACTCCGGAAAGCTTTGCAGTCGTCTGTATTCCGACTCCCCAAATCTTCCCATTTAGAAATGCGAGTCTGCTTAAAGGGAGAAATTAATTCATTAGAGTATTTTTTTTCTTGTCAGGAGGTCTTGATATAATTAACCAAACTCCTCGGCGTGCAGCCCCCTCCCCTTCAATCAGAAATTAAAACCTGTACTTTCGACCGGACTTAATGACCGGATGTTGCAGTCGTGTAACGTCGTCAGTAGCTGGATAGCAAACTGCTTCGTACCCAAAGTCGAAAATCTGGAGGAGTAGGAGGAGGAGGAGGAGGAGGAGGAGGAGGCTGAAAAAGCTTCTGGTGGAGGAGAGAGAGGCTGTCCGACATAGTTGGCGGAAGATTAAGCCATATAGATTTCGCCAAATGACCCTTATTAGTCATCCGACAAGATTCTCATTTGCTGCTTCGTTAAACCTGCCATGAGGGAAGATTCTGTTTGGAAAATGACGGCGGGGTGGTTGTGGGGGGGGGGGATCATGATGACGATGATGATGATGATGGTTTCTCCGTCAACGGCGGCTGTCAGAAGACATCGTCAACAGCTTCTCCCCGAGGACGAGCAAGACACACACACTAGTACAACTCGAGCGTTCGCGGGTCAAAGGAATCTGTTCATTTGTGGGGGGGGGGGGGGTGGGGGTGGGGAGGAAGTTGATTAAAGTCTTCTCTTCATTTCGTATCGGGTTTCGTGTTTCCTTCTGCTTCTTGCGTGCGTGTGTGTGTGTGTGTGTGTGTGTGTGTTTGTGTGAGTATGTGTTTCTGTGTGTGTACGTGTTTCTGGGGCTATCTTTGTCTGTCTGTCTGTCTGTGTCTCTCTGTGTATCTCTTTCGGAGATATTTCATGTCTGTACCTTGTCATTAGGACCCGGACGTCCTTGTTCATTGAGCGTTTTATTTTCTTTTTCCATTTAGCTGTCTTTCGGTCTCAGTGTTACCGTTGTTAAATGGGGGTCCTTGTCAGGCCCCAGCCTTCCTTGTGCTTGCTAGCTTGTGTTTGTAATTATAATATAGATTATATAGGCTATATACACATATATATATTATATAATGTATATATATGTAAAGGCATCTTGCTTACCCCATATAAAAAATGGGAAAAAGCACATTAAACGAAGAAGAAGAAGTATATATTTTGCCATTTCCATAGTGAAATTTAAGAAATGTATGAAAATATGAAAATTCCATGTAGATATTACATACTCGTCTAAAACGCTCAACATAAACTTACACCTGATCTCAGTTCGCCTAATTGCCTACTGTACCATATGTCCTCAGTATTTTCCGTATCATAGCTCAGTCATATCAGTCAAAAGGTTTTTAGTTTTCTGTAAAAGAAAACTATTGAGATGGCTTTGTCTGTCCGTCCGCTCTTTGTTCTGTCCGCCCTCAACTCTTAAAAACTACTGAAGCTAGAGGGCTGCAAATTGGTATGTTGATCATCCACCCTCCAATCGTCAAACATCCCAAATTACAGCCCTCTAGCCTCAGTAGTTTTTATTTTATTTAAGGTAAGAGTTAGCCGTAATCGTGCGTCTGGTAACGATATAGGACAGGCCACCACTGTGCCCTGGTTAGTTTCTTTATACAGCATTGTACAGAGACCACCGAAAGATAGATCTGTTTTCGGTGGCCTTGGTTATTCGCTGTACAGAAAACTCGATTGCGCCGAAGAAACTTCGGCGCATATTTTACTTGTTTGAGTTTGTGTGCACCTCTTTAAACTTCGAATATCTCACATAACTGTCTCATTATAAAGACCTGATCCACAGAAATTTCTTCCTCGTCTGAATCATCACAGCTCTTTCCCTGCCAGTCCAGCTGTCACGTTTTTCCCTCAATCAACACCGTACCCTATATCTTTACTCGTAATATAGCAGTCCCCTTTTTCGCATTCCCCCGCTTACAAAAACCCCTCGTACTTTGGAACTTTCCGTCATCTAGATTTACCTTACACGCCTTGGTTAGCTGTTTTAGTACCACCATTGTGTAGCATTTCGCTTGTAATCACACCATTTCCTGGAGTCCTTCCTTTCTCCAACCTTTGAATTGACCAAAAAAATATACATAGTACAGCTTCATATGTTACGTGTTGTGTACATTTAGCATGCATTTGTTTTGAATTTGTAATATGCTCACTGGATATAATAACCAGTATTCCATTAGGCGGAGATTTGTGAAGAAACGTTAATGAATTTGTAAATATTAGAATTTTAATGAAAATGATTGTGATAATGATAAAATCTTCACCTCCAACTCATATTAAAAGTTCTGGACAACAGGTGACGAATGCAGGTGCGTTAAACAGCCGGGCATTTTTATCTCTGGGCATTCGACGTGCCCAAATGGAGGTGGTATTAAATCAGCAAGGTGGTCATGATAACCTGACCGTACCAGATGGTTTAATTAGAGAAAGCCTGTTTTTGCCCCTGTGCAACACACCTGCTTCTCGTAGACGTCGCCAAAGTTCGGATAGTGTGGTTTAGAGTCTCTCTCTCTCTCTCTCTCTCTCTCTCTCTCTCTCTCTCTCTCTCTCTCTCTCTCTCTCTCTCTCTATATATATATATATATATATATATATATATATATATATATATATATATATATATATATGTGTGTGTGTGTGTGTATGTATTAGCAAATGTTCTGCGCTGACCTAGGCCTAGTTTGATTCATAACATCATCAACTCTCTCTCTCTCTCTCTCTCTCTCTCTCTCTCTCTCTCTCTCTATATATATATATATATATATATATATATATATGTGTGTGTGTGTGTGTGTGTGTGTGTGTGTGTGTGTGCATGTGTGTGTGTATGTATGTATTAGCAAAAGTTCGCGCTGACCTATAGGCCTAGTTTGATACCGTAGCATCATCAACTCTCTCTCTCTCTCTCTCTCTCTCTCTCTTATATATATATATATATATATATATATGTATATATATGTGTGTGTGTGTATGTATGTATGTATGTATGTATTAGCAAAAGTTCGCGCTGACCTAGGCTTAGTTTGATATCGTAACATCATCAACTCTCTCTCTCTCTCTCTCTCTCTCTCTCTCTCTCTCTCTCTCTCTCTCTCTCTCTCTCTCTCTCTCTCTCACACACACACACACACATTAAGAATGCTTTCAGTCCCATGTTTTGCTTACCATTATGTAGCTGATATATAAAACCTAGGAGGACTTTACATCGTAGAATTTTAGTACCTCGTCCAACCGACCTTCTTTTGTCTTTTATCTGCTAAGCAGCGTCAGATCTTTGTGAGCAAAGCACCCGACGCGCCTGTCTCCTTCTTGCTAGCTGAGAGATGTTGCACCGTGTGGCAGCTGTTTTGTGTGTGTGTGTGTGTGTGTCTGTGTGTGTTGCAGAAAGACCATATGGCTATCGAATGTGACGTCATTTTTTCTCTCGTTCATTGTTACTTGTTACGAGTGTGTTACGCCTTCACAGAACAGTTTCAGCGATAAAGTCATTGTCAGGATTTCGGGCTGGTGTTGCTGCTACTGTTGCTGCTACTACGACTGCTTTTGCTATTATTGGTGCTGGTACCAAAACAACAACAATAGTAGTAGTAGTAGTAGTAGTAGTAGTAGTAGCAGCAGCGACTATAAGTGTTATAGCCGTTAATAGAAAGAAAGATAATGTCAGGGATGAATTCAGTAGCACAGACATTTATTCCAGTTGTTTATCATGAAGTCTGTGACGAAGATATCTATGTCTGTTAAGAGAGAGAGAGAGAGAGGGAGGTAATAATAAGCTTGACATTATATGCATGTAAGGTTTTCCTAAAGATTTCGTTTTCAGGAATTTCATAAGTAAAATTATGATAAGTAATCGTTAAGTAAAATTATTATAACTAATCATTAAGTAAAATTAATATAACTAACCGTTCTATCTGAAGTAATTAGTATTTTGCTTTTCGCACCATTCAGATGAATTGGAAAGTCAATTTTTTCTCATTTGCTCCGATCCATTCATCTTTTAAGAAAGCTTTTCCTTCGTCCGTGTTCCCCGAAGCTTCATCTTCTTTGGGGACGAATAGGTAACCTTCCTGTCCGTTTTTAAGGTCGGTTGTGTCATTATTTAGAAGGCAGAATTCCGTTGACTAGAATCATTGCTTTGGCTAAGTGCTTTACTTTGAGCGTCTGTTTATATGTTGGAACAATAAAAAATAAGTTTCTTGAAAGGTTGGAGTGCCTCCAAATACTTTGGTATCAGCTTCTCTACATAGACAATTCTTATTTGATACATAAATAAAGTGGTAGGTGCTTTTGAAGAACGATATTAAGATTTAATGCCAATTAATTTTGTTGCTGTAAGCTGATATCGATAAGATTAGTAAAAATATGTATGTGGTTGTTTTTGAGAATCTACCATTTTAAATACAGGCATCACTTTTCCATAACTGTTTGACAGTGACTGAAATGTACAGCAAGACTGTCCAGGTTCTGTAAAATACATTTAAGCAAAAAAAAAAAAAAAAAAAAAAAAAAAAAACAGTGAAGTAGATCAGCAGAAACAGAGATTTCAGAAAGGACAAGGAACCTGGAGATCGAATGAAGGACCCAGAACTTGGGAGGGTAAAGGGGGTCGGGAATAGGGTAGGGTGTGTTTATGGGGGTAGGGAGGGGGAAGGGGGGGAGGGGCCAGAAGCGCATTATCCTTGGACTGTATCCCTATTGTTCCGTGGGAGCACATCGGATCAGACCTCTGAATTTACAAAACTTTTTTTCCTTTTTTTCCTTTTTTTTTTCCTTTTTTTTTCTCGTGTGTGACGACAATGGCGATCTTCCGGGTGAAAATCTTCGCGAGTCATTCCCTGTCGCTCGGACGAGCCTTCCAGTCTTGTGTTTATCATCTTATTTCCCGAAAATTTTGTTTAAGAGGCGTATGTATCTGTTGGTAAACTGGGCTCTTTTGGCGTCATTTCCCCTCGGCCCCTAGCTGCAACCCTTTTCAATCCTTTTACAGCACCTTCGTTCATATTCTCCTTTTTCCATCTTCCTTTCCAACCTGTCCTGTCGATTTCTTCGTAGTGAAACTGCTAGGTTTTCCTCCTGTTACACCTTTCAAACCTTTCTACTCTATTTCCCTTTCAGAACTGAATGATCTCATCGATCCCAGCGCTTGGCCTTTGGCCTAAATTCTGTCTTCAATTCCATTCCAATCCAGTGCCCTGTTTATCATCTTACATTTACTTCCCGAAAATTTTGTTTAAAAGGTCTATACATCCATTGGGGAACTGAGATTTTTTTTAGATTCCTTTATATCTAAATGTGATGTGTGGTTTCTAAGATCAGAGTCTAGATCTTCGATGCGTCTCCGAGCCAGTGCTCCACCGTCACCCTTATAGTAAAGAGAATTGACTTTTAATGGACGAAGCCTGTAATCCTCTTGAGAGTGTTCTTGAAAGTGCTGCTCTTTCGCACTGATTCGTCATTTAGGGCAAGTGTGCTGCTTTGTGTAAGCCGCTGAAGCAGACTGTGCGAGAGCTGTTCTCATTTACTTTCACCGAAGCTATTTTGGTTGTGGTTTCTCTATGGTTAGTTGCGATTAATAAATTTTGTTTGGCTTTGCAACTAATCTTCTCAGATGTAACACTAATTTTCATTATAACTTTAATAGTTTCTCTTATAGATCTATGGTTGGAACGAGTTTTTATTAATGATTTTAATAAAAACTTATAGTTTTGGATTATTATTATTATTATTATTATTATTATTATTATTATTATTATTATTATTATTATTATTATTATTATTATTATTATTATTATTCAGAGATGAACCTTATTCATATAGAACAAGCCACAGGGGCAATTGACTTGAAATTGAAGCTTCCAAAGAATATGGTGTTCATTAGAAAGAAGTAACAGAAGGTAATGAAAAATACAAAAAGAGAGCACACATCAAAAAAGAGAAAAATAAATTAAATTAATAAATAAATAGATAAAAATTTAAGTAAGTCATTAAAGTACAAGGAGAATTTTATTAGGGTAGCAAGCATTGCATCTTCGCTTGAACTTGCCAGTATGGCAGGTTCAAGGTTCAGGTGTCAGAAAATGGAAAATATTATTAGTGAGAATTGAGCGAAAGAGCACTTCCCTGGTATTTGTAATCCCACGCCACTGACCACCACCTCTTGTTTGAGAACCCATTCATCAGGTTCCATTGAACTCATGACCTCTCCACCAACCTGACCTGTAGAACCCCAGAGCCCTCGACGGTTGGTCATCTTTAACCAGAAGTACCCAAGGTCTATAGATTAAGGACCTTGGAAGTACCTTTCCGGGCCCTGTCTGGACCTTGCCCTGACCATCGTGTCTTCGGGGGACGTATTCTCATTTGAGGTTGGAATTACGTCTAACGTATTTTTAGGTCGTCGTATTCTCATTTGAGGTTGGAATTACGTCTAACGTATTTTTAGGTCGTCGTATTTTTTTTTTTATTGGAGAGGGAGAGACGGAGAATAAAGGCCTTCATTAATGGAGGCTTGCAGTTATAGTTGACAGTTAGTTATTGACTGATAGGAAGGTTTTGGACGTCTTGTGGTGATGGAGCACAAGTAATGCTGTAAAGAGGCCGTTTAGACTGCCTTCGACGAAAGCATTGGTCTGTTAGAAGAGAGAGAGAGAGAGAGAGAGAGAGAGAGAGAGAGAGAGAGAGAGATGAATCTTATTCACACTACATATTCACTCTTCGTATTGTCATTCAGTGTTCATAATGCAACATGATAAAAACATTTTGAACACTGAATGAATATGAAGTGTGAATAAGATCTCTCTCTCTCTCTCTCTCTCTCTCTCTCTCTCTCTCTCTCTCTCTCTCTCTCTCGGAAGTCATTTCTATTGATACGATGAAATTAGGTGTTCGGCCTTGAGATCTACCAATTTTTATTTTGTTCCTCCATTGAAGCATGTTTGATACATAAACATCTTTTCGGCCTCAGGGCGGTTGCTATGGTAACTCGCTTTTCCTCGAAGAACTTCAAATTCTATATTAGTGTACATTGCTGTCAAAAAAAAAAAAATATATATATACAGTATATATGAAATGTTGTTGCGTCAAGGCCTCGCATCGAGTTTATTTACGCTTTCGATTTTTTTCATCTTCAGTTTCAGTACTTTAGTTTCATTACTTTAGTTTCAGTGTTTTTTGTTTTTCCATACCCTAGTTTCAGTACTTTGGTTTCAATTCTCAAGTTTTAGTACTTCAGTTTCTATTGAGTTTCAGCACTTTAGTTGCAATACTCTAATTTCAGCACTTTGGTTTCAATACTTTAGTTTCAGTACTTTGGTCTAGGTACTTTAGTTTCAGTACTTTAGTTTCAGTACTTTCTGGTTTTTCATACCTTAGTTTCAGTACTTGGGTTTCAATTCTCAAGTTTTGGTACTTTAGTTTCAGTTAGTTTTAGTGCTTTAGTTTCAGTGAGTCTCAGTGCTTTAGTTTCAATACTTTAGTTTCAGAACTTTGGTTTCAATACTTTAGTGTGAGTACTTTGGTTTCAGTACTTTAGTTTCAGTACTTTAGTTTGAGTGCTTTTTGTTTTTCCATACTCAAGTTTCAGTACTTAGGTTTCAATTCTCAAGTTTTAGTACTTTAGATTAAGTGAGTTTCAGTACTTTAGTTTCAGTACTTTAGTTTCAATACTTTAGTTTCAGTACTTTAGTTTCAGTACTTTGGTTTCAGTACTAATCTCAGTGCTTTAGATTCAGTACTTTAGTTTCAGTACTTTAGTTTCAGTACTTTGGTTTCAATACTTTAGTTTCAGTACTGGTTTCAGTACTTTAGTTTCAGTACTAGTTTCAGTACTTTAGTTTCAATACTTAGTTTCAGTACTTTAGTTTCAGTACTTAAGTTTCAACACGTTAGTTTTAATACTTTATACTTTAGTTTCAGCACTTTAGTTTCAGTACTTTAGGTTCACTACTTTAGTTTCAGTACTTTGGTTTCAATACTTTAGTTTCAGTACTTTCATTTCAATACTCGTATCAATACTTTAGTTTCAGTGCTTTAGTATCAATACTTTAGTTTCAGTACTTTAGTTTCACTACTTTAGTTTTAGTACTTTAATTTCAGTACTCAAGTTTCATTACTTTAGTTTCATTACTTAAGTTTCAGCACTTTAGTTTCAATACTTTAGTTTCAGTACTTTAGTCTCAGTAATTTGGTTTCAGTACTTTAGTTTCAGTACTTTGGTTTCAATACTTTAGTTTCAATACTTTAGTTTCAGTACTTTGGTTTCAGGACTTGAGTTTCAAATACTTTTGCTGGGTTGGGAAAATGGTACTATTTGTGTGGTCTCTTCGATTTCTCTTCCTGTAATTCCGTCGTTCAAGACCTCTTTTTTTTTTTATATATCATTCTGTATTGGTACACCAGTTCTTTTCGCCTTTCTGTTAAACTTCCTTTATTGCTCATTGCCTAACTTCTAAGCCCTTCTAAGGGAGCAAAAGTCTTTGCACTGAGAAGGGCAGCTCTCCGTGGTGCTGTCTTATCGTGTAGGCTTCGTTTAATTTTAATTATAAGAATTTATTTTATAGATGACTTTGACAAGACATGTTTCAGATTGTGCGTTAATCGGTGGGTTAGTTGAAGGGCCCTCTATCCTTGCTGGATAAAAGTGCCTTGCAGAATGCTGTTAATGGTTTATGTTGCTAATTTCCACTGCTGTTTCGTTTGTTTTCACAAGTATTACAGATCCTGTTTTAGCAGAGAGAGAGAGAGAGAGAGGTGGGGGGAGAGGCGGTGAAATAAGTATATGCTTTCGTAGTTTTAGGGCGAAAAGATGTGACAAATGTCATTGTGTGTGTGTTTGTGTGTGTGTGAGAGAGAGAGAGAGTAACAATAATTGTTCAATCCGTTGTTGTTTTGTTCATTGAACTAGGGTCACTAAACTAGGGTGAGTAGCGTTGGTACTGATTGTTGATTGTATAATACTTGAAGGCGTTTCATCATCATAATTGTTGTTGTTGTTGTAGCTTTTGTTATTTATATATCATATTAAAGGAAATAAAGAAAGTACGTAGCAGCGATCGCCTAAATTAGATGGATGACTTTCGAGGGAAGGTTACCGTGTAACCGTCGCTGAAGTTGCCACGATGCAATTGCCGTTACTGAGGAGAGACTATCGCCATGGAAGAGTGGAAAGGGGGGTGGCGGAGGGGGAGGGGGAAGGGAAAGGGAAAGGGGAGTGGGGAAAGATAGTATTTCTAATGATCGTCTTCATCACCATCAGGTACATTCTGACGTCATTAGATATATTACTCTCTCTCTCTCTCTCTCTCTCTCTCTCTCTCTCTCTCTCTCTCTCTCTCTCCTGTTTAGCCTCAAGGACAACAACATATTGATAAGAAAGAGGTACTCTCTCTCTCTCTCTCTCTCCCATGACCTTCTTTCTCCACCCCCCCCCCCACCCACCATCGCTAAGTTGGTTTTCTTTTCCATAACTCGTCTGTATGTTATAAGAATTTGCTTTGTAAACTCAAGATCTCAGAATTTGTATAAAAACTTGGAA
>NC_089750.1:66804706-66842206 GCF_040412425.1 Macrobrachium rosenbergii
TCTCTCTCTCTCTTTCAATTTCTATTTCAGAGTGATCCATTTAATAGATGAGCGATGTATGTAATGTGTGTGTGTATGTGTATATATATATGTGTGTGTATTATATATATATATATATATATATATATATATATATATATATATATATATATATATATATATATATATATATATATATATATATATATATATATATATATATATATATATATATATATCATGAAGTGTGTGTGTGTGAACAAGACTTAAGAAATGATTTGATGAACAAAGTTTTTTCTACTTTAGTGAAGAGAGGTAGTTCAGGTTTAGAATCCCGGTGTACTGCCTCATAGCCTACAGATTTCTGTCCCATGCTGATGAAGGATTCAGAAGGTGATTCGTCGTGGCATTAATCTCGAGTTAATAGAACTTCCGGGCTCAAAATGGAAGCTATGGTGGCAAACGATGCAGGTTGTAGCAACGGGTTCATGAAAATTTATACAAGCGTCTGTTAGGCCCTTAGAAGGGATGGCCTACACATGTAGAGAGAACACTGGTCTCATCCAGTAACCCAGTGTATTGCAGTAATCACAGTGACCTGTTAACTTCTCGTTGGGTAGGAGATTGAGGTTAATGTTTTATCCGCCCAAATCTAAACACTTCAGTTTTTCCGCGGCTGGTCTTGAAACAAATATTGATATTCAATAAGAATTACCGGTGACTACTTAAAATTACGTTTCGGGGTACCAGCACTGTAGTTTGATGAGTATTTTTGTGGGACAAAGTTAATTTTTGGCCTCTCTTTGTCATGCTGAAAGGGTTGAATGGAAATTTCTCCGCAGTTCATTCAACTGGTACCTCATAAATCAGCGTCACTGCAATATCAATACTGATGAATTTATAAAACAGACCGAGACATGAACAGCAGTTCAATCGAAGCTGCCATTCAGAAGATCCACCTTTTCAGAGATTTGTTATTCCGTCTTCGTTTGTATCTGTTTAATACGCAGTGTTTGTGTGTGTAAGAGGTTCGTGCTTTTTACGTGGTGGTACTTAATACACGGGAACCGGATTTATGTTGCTTTCAGTCAGCAAGGCGTTTATTTTCACGGGGCTGCTTGTACGAGCAAGAGCCCGTGCTGGCATAAGGCCAGCGAATCTAAAAAGTAACAGCATAGAGTCTCAGATTGTCATTAGGAAGAAGTAACATGGATCCAAATCTATATATAATAGTTTTGGAGTTTGGTAATTGGCATTTCTTAGGTTTATTCCGGAATATTTTGAAGGAACTATCTTACAGTATTAATTATAAATAAACCAAATAATAACTTTCATTTCCTTTTATTTCCTTGAGAGCGCATGTTTAAGTTGCTTTTCATTTTACAGCACCCTTAGCTACAAACTTTCAGCTCTAGATCAGTTACAACGGGAAAGTCTGTTTATTGACATATTATTTCGCTTGCGTATCGGCTGTAAGCGATGTGCATGTGCATGATAAATGCACCGTTTGTGCAATTCAGAAGTGCAAGCACGTTTGTAATTCCCCACTGCTGTTCATGCATGCGGATATTTGATTATTTTCATTAATGTCTGCATTTTCTAATTGACGATCATATTTATATTACTCTGCTTCTCTTTGTCCTGTTCCTTTTGTTCGCATAAGGGCATTCTGTTCTCAGCAAGCATGTTTATCAAGTTTATGCTCTTTTTGGCTGCTCCTGTAATGATGATATACATACTGATAATAATCTCACTTCGTCAAAAGCGTATTATGACCATTTTGACTCACTCCATGCAAGTGGGTCCTGGATGGCTTCTTTTTGTCTTGATAAAATTCGCATAACATGTTATTTACCTCTTTATTTCTTTCTTTTCCTGTTTACTCCTTTCTTTCTTTGTTGTTCACAGAACACTAGGAAGAACCGGGCTAATTTCCTAAGCACCTTGACTGACAGTTAGCACACAAGGACATTCTGAAAATGGTGCTCGTTCGGCCCGAAGCAGCGTGCGTTTCGCCTGAAGCAGTTATCAGCCCAGAGGCGATTGCCTCTTATTAGAGTTAATAACTCGATAACATTTCCTTCTGTCAGGAGGGTCATTTCGTGTGACATTCCTCCTTCCAAGGGAGCCGAGTGACTCACGGCTCCTGATGACGACTTCGAAGGGCTTTTGGGGTTGGGGAGTGCCCTTGTTTTCTCGTTGTTCAGTTGTAAATCAGTCTCTGGGCTGGCCATCTGCAGCTGGTGTTGATGATGCTGGTATTTTTTTTTTTGGGGTAACGAGGCTGCTGGATTGCCTAATGCTTGGCTGCTGAGCGAGACTCTCTCTCTCTCTCTCTCTCTCTCTCTCTCTCTCTCTCTCTCTCTCTCTCTCTCTAATTTGTCACATCTCTTCTTCATCAAATTCAGAAGGCATATGCTTTCTATAATTTGTCATCTCTCTCTCTCTCTCTCTCTCTCTCTCTCTCTCTCTCTCTCTCTCTTTTCTCATTTGTCACATCTTTTCTCCATCAAATTCAGAAAGCATATACTTTCTCAGGTTTGCCATCTCTCTCTCTCTCTCTCTCTCTCTCTCTCTCTCTCTCTCTCTCACACACACACACACTCACACACACACACACACACACGTGTCACATCTTTCCTTCAAATTCAGAAAGCATATACATACTTCAGTCGACTGCCTCTCTCTCTCTCTCTCTCTCTCTCTCTCTCTCTCTCTCTCTCTCTCTCTCATTTGTCGCAGTCTTTCCTGCCTCAAATTCAGAAAGCAAATACGTACCTCGCTCTCTCTCTCTCTCTCTCTCTCTCTCTCTCTCTCTCTCTGTTCCACAAAAGGGTGAAGGGTAATTATTTCTAACCTTGATACCGAGACTAACTGTTTCACGTATGAGATGTTTTATTTATATATATATTTTTTCTTTTCATTAGCAGTTTAAATAACTTGCAGTGCAACGTTGCACTTAAATAGGTTTTTGCTCTTCACCGTTATAATTGAGAGGTGGGGCAGCGTGATTTTTCTCTATGTCTGTCAGTCTGTCTGTATGTCAACCCATTTATGGGTAGTGCTTTATGTGGTTTTGATTGGCCCGAGAGTTAATTTGGGTACAAAAGAGATAATGTTATTAAGGTTATGTGGCTATGTTATTAAGGTTATGTGGTTTATAATTGATTTTATTATTGGCTTCTTCTTTAATAAATTTTCTTAATGTGTTATATTTTAGGTATGGGTAGTCATTAGAGCTGGTGGATTTCCTCGTGGTAATTGTGGGCATGACCTGGCTTCTATATAGGAGAATCTGTTGTGTGTGACCTTCCTTATTTTGTCTTTTTTATTCCCTTCTCTTTTCTACTTAGAATACTGATGTAACTTCATTTTTTTCCTCTCCTATCTTATTTTCTTTTATATCATTCTGTTTCATCGTTTTCTTAGTGTAAGTCACATTGTGTTTTCAGCTTCATAATTAACTCCTGCATTTTGTGTTTACTATTTTTCCCCTCCTTCTTTGCCTATTTATTTTAATTTTTTCTCCTTTTTCATTCGGTATCTCACCTAGTCTAGTTTTCCTTTAGTTTTGTAGTTTTCCGAAAAGAAAACTATTGTGCTGGCTTTGTGTGTCCGTCCGCACTTTTTTCTGTACGTACTTTTTCTGTCCGCCCTTAGGTCTTAAAAACTACTGAGGCTAGAGAGCTGCAAATTGGTACCTTGATCATCCACCCTCCAAACATCAAACATACCAAATTGCAGCCCTCTAGCCTCAGTAGTTTTTATTTTATTTAAGATTAAAGTTAGCCATAATCGTAAGTCTGGCAGCGATATAGGCCAGGCCACCACCGGGCTGTGGTTAAAGTTTCATGGGCCGCTGGTCATACAGCATTATACCGAGACCACCGAAAGATAGATCTATTTTCGGTGGCTTTGATTATACGCTGTATAAAAAACTCGATTGTGGCGAAGAAACTTCGGTGCATTTTTTACATGTTTTTATTACCTTACGTAGCAACCTCCCCTCTCCCCCTTCCCAAATCCCAATTTCTCCGGTCCCGTTGCGAGCCGAAATAATAATAATCACCAAGCGTTTTATCGGAAGGAATATCTCTCTCTCTCTCTCTCTCTCTCTCTCTCTCTCTCTCTCTCTCTCCTCTTACGTATTCGCTGGACAAAAAAAAAAATTAAAAGATGGCGTGACTCTTTGGCATTTTGTGTGGGCGTTGATAAGATACGATAAGAGATTAAAAAAAGAAGCAGTTCGTCTCTAATCGGCTCCCAAGTCGATCACGTCACCATGGTCGGCATTGTTTGTTCATGTCGCATTTTTGTTTGTACTCCGAAACAAAAGCATTTACCTTTCTTTTGAGTCGTAGCTGTTGTGTTGTGACTTGCTCTATCTATGTTGGTTAGTCCAAAGACGACTGCAGTTATTTGTGACACTAAAATTGAGGACATTGCTATATTATTGTCATTAATGAGTAATTCTGTTTAAGGAAATCGAGAAGTACCAGAAATAAAATCTAGAAAATTGCTAAGTTGGAAAGTTGCGAACTGCAAGTTGATTAAGGTCATTTTGCTTTTTTCTCTCCAGTATCAGGTCAAAGAAAGATTTCAGAAAAATTCGTGCATCGGGTACTTAGTAATTAACATTATTTCTCGTATTACCAGAAACAAGATACTGACCATATTTTCAGTATCTTGATCTTGTTTCCTACATGTTTACTTTTTATGTAAGAAACAAGATCAAGATACTGAAAATATGGTCAGGTCATCATATTTTCAGTATCTTGTTTCTGGTAATACGAGAAACAATTTTAATTGCTAAGTACTTAATGCATGAATATGTGTGTAATATTTATTTGACCTGATACTGGAGAGAAAAAAGCAAGATGACCGTAAGTTGACCACAAGTCTTTCGTTCACATTAGGAAGTGAAATGACAAAGTGAAAGAAACGTTTATCCATCTTCACCTTCTGGTGCCTTTGTCTCACCGTTCTTTGTCAGAAAATGGGTAGATTTATGTCATTTGGCCCCAGCGTTTGGAAAAATCAATTAAATGGTCACACGGCAAACTTTAGTTATTAAATGGTCAAAGGACAAAATTTATTCAATGGTCAGAGGACAAACATTTGTTATTAAACAGTCATAGGGGAAAATTTTATTATTAAATGGCCAAAGGGCAAACTTTTGTTGTTAATCTATCAGAGGGCAAAATTTTTTGTTAAATGGTCATTGGGCAAAATTTTTTTATACAATAGTCAAAGGGCAAAATTTTGTTGTTAAATGGCCAGTGGACAAACATTTGTTGTTAAATGGTTATAGGGCAAACTGTTGTTATTAAATGATTAAAGGGGCAAACTTTTGTTATTAATGGCCAAAGGTCAACCTTTCGTTTACGTTAGACAATGAAGTTTAGGTTTTATGAAGCATGATTTTATTTGTAACCTCTCACTGAAGGTTTGACTAAAAACCTCGGCAACTGAAGAGAAGCATATACATACCTGTGCCTGTTATTAATGTTCCCGTATGTCTGCTTAGCTTACATCCTGTGCACTACATACGTCAATGTTCATGAGCCGCACTTGACATTCCGTGATGCAAAAATAATCGTGTTAGCAACTCCAGACACCGAAAGGCATCGGCAGTTTGAATACCATGAATTATAGATGAAGTCGGCGTGGCGTTCCTTTGTTTCGTTAATTACTTGCTCTGTTGACAAGCCATGCATCGGACCGGCCGTTGTCAGGATGATTCATTCCAGTCACCGAAACTCATTGTTTTTTTTATCACAAAGAACGATAATTTTGATTATCGACGAAGGTATTTCCTGTCCACCTTGCTGTAAGCTTGTCTGTTACCATCCGCTAGTTCTTCCCCCCCAACCCCCACTACTCTCTCCATCCTTTTCTGGTTTACCCCCTTCCCTCCTTCCCCAAAACAATCTCGGGACTTTCCAAGTCCTAGCCCTACGGCCGGTTGTTCTTTGTTTTATTGAGCCCTTCGTAAACGTGGCAGCCTTGTTTTTATTCACGTTCGCTCTATTTCTAGTTACTTATGTATTTCGGTTCCCCTTTGTACCGTCGCCCCTTTCGTCGTTCTTTTCGCCCTGTGGTCCTCCTCCCACAGCCCTCCTCCCCTCCCCCTCTATTCGTTTTTATCGTCAGTGTAATTATATCACGTCTAACGCCTCCCTCCCCGTCCCCTCCAGCCCGCCACCCAGGATACATCCCGCCCTCAACCTTCTGCCAACTAATCGTTCACTTTTGGTGGCTTTCTTTGGTCCCTACTTGACTGAGCTCACCGCTCTCGCTCGCCGTCCATTCATCGGGTTTCATTCATTCCTGCATTCATTCATAAAAGGTTCGGGAGGAGGCCGACTGCGATTGACTTATATGTTCCCTCTCTCGTATTTATGGCCGTTATATTTCGAACGACTTTGAAGTGACGGAGAGAGAGAGAGAGAGAGAGAGAGAGAGAGAGAGAGAGAGAGAGATTCTCGACGGGTGTACATTACGCAATTGACAGTTTGGTTTGTTGCCAGGCGTACTTGTGTGTTTGCTTTTGGACGCATATTCTGTCCGGCCTGGTCCTCTCCCGTCGAAATTGTTTATGTATGGCGTCCTTTAGTCTCCTTTATATACCTTTGCTACGACAGCGCGTGCGCATGTTCTTTATTTGCCTCGGTAAATCCACCGAATTTTTGTATGCTCCGGACTTTGTACTGAACCCGGTATTCTGTAGCTTGAATTTTGCTCGCGACCCGTGCTGCCATCTGCTGAGTGGGTCAGTGCAATAATAAGTCATAGTCACAGATGTGTAATTAGATATGAATGATGTTCTCTGTTTAGTTTCGTGGTCTGTGGATCAAAATCTTAAAGATTACACACAGTTAGCTTATTTCAGTATTTGCCACAAAGAACATGGCACCGTGCCAGTGCATTCTGGCAGTCAAGCAACGCAGATTTATACTTTACATTCCGCATTTTAAAATTTGCATGTGAGCCATGCTTGTCTGTGTCCTTTAATGTAGATGTCGTTCGGATGAATTCAGAATAACCCGCGAAGCGTTTGGGCATCTGTGAGCAAATCAAAGGCCCCTTTCAAAGCTTTGATCGTGAATTCGGTCCTGGCATTTTTCTTTTTTTTCTTAGACTGAACAACGTATCCGCCTTAAGGACTGAAAGGGAGGTGAGCTGACACCTTGTAGGATCTATAAAGCTTTATGATCGTGTAAGAAGGCCTCGCTGTATTGTCAACGGCTTAATAGCTCGGCAGCCACATCTTGTACCACTTAAAGGATGCCGTGTTTTTTCATGCTGTCACTCATTCCGCATTACGAAAGCTCTTGACTGATGTGTGTGTGTGTTTTTTTTTATCTGTTCTTTTTATGCAGAGCTCGGATTTTTTTTTTGCTATTTTTTTTCTGGCTTAGTTTAGGCATAACTAGAAGTGTTATGGATAGTTTCCTCGTTATCTTTTTTTTATGCTTTTCTCCTTATTCTCTCTCTCTCTCTCTCTCTCTCTCTCTCTCTCTCTCTCTCTCTCTCTCTCTCTCTCTCTCTCTCTCTCCATATATACTGTATATGTATATAAATATGTATACATATAAATCTCTCTCTCTCTCTCTCTCTCTCTCTCTCTCTCTCTCTCTCTCTCTCTCTCTCTCTCTCTATATATATATATATATATATATATATATATATATATATATATATATATATATATATATATATATATGTATGTACTTTCTACTTTAATCCAACGATGCACTGTGACGATAAAAGGGCCCATGAACTATCTTCATGTAACTATCTATCTAGCTATCTATCTATATATATATATATATATGTATATATACAGTATATATTTCACTGTTAACAATTTTAGAGAATCATTTATCATCTCTACTATCTTAACATTGTAGCCCATTTTCATTATTCAGGCTGTAAGAGGTTACTGAACAAATTTAGAACACGTTTTTGTTTCTTTGATGATAAAGTTACATGGATTCATTCACTTTCCTTATTATTTAGGTAGTTTCTTAACTAGAGAGTCTTTGTTTCCTGTTAGTGCACAAAAACACAGGTTTATTAACAACTCGGAAGGTTAATCTCAGTTTTATGTTTATTTTTATATTTATCTCTATGGATGTGGGTTTGTGTCCCTTGGCAATATATATCTTCGTATGAAAAAGTAAGAAGAGAGAGAGAGAGAGAGAGAGAGAGAGAGAGAGAGAGAGAGAGAGAGATAGATTTAACTTATTATGCAAATATACACATTAAAGTATCGAATATGAAAATGCAAATATAAACACTAAGAAATATGAATAAATAGAAATTCCAAATCGACAGAGAGAGAGAGAGAGAGAGAGAGAGAGAGAGAGAGAGAGAGAGAGAGAGAGAGAGAGAGAGAGAGAGAGAGAGAGAGAGAGTTATTGTACAATGCAAATATGCATATGAAGGTATTGAATATGGAAATGCAAATATAAATGCTAAGAAATGTGAGAAAGTAAAAATTTTATTCGGAGAGAGAGAGAGAGAGAGAGAGAGAGAGAGAGAGAGAGAGAGAGAGAGAGAGAGAGAGAGAGAGAGAGAGAGTTAATTATAATACAAATGCAAACATTAAATTGCTGAATATGAAAATGGAAATATGAAAACAGGAAATGAAAAAATACTTATTCCGATGAGAGAGAGAGAGAGAGAGAGAGAGAGAGAGAGAGAGAGAGAGAGAGAGAGAGAGAGAGAGAGAGAGAGAGAGAGAGAGAGAGAGAGAGCTCAGTAGCTGAGCTTAATGAATTGTTGGAGGTGTCTCCGGCCTTAAATGATATTTTGAGCGAACTTAAAACAACTCTGAGATAAAATCTGGGTATTCCCTTCCCCTCTGCTATGCTACCCGGTGAAAATGAGGTACTGGTTAGTGACAGAACAAATTCTTACATACTTTAATTATTATTATTATTATTAATATTATTATTATTATTATTATTATTATTATTCTAGTAGTTGTTTATATATATCTATCTATCTATCTATATATATATATATATATATATATATATATATATATATATATATATATATATATATATATATATATATATATATATATATATATATACATGATACATACACGCACATATATTGTTCGTAAAGTTATGTTTAAAACGAAGACAATGTAAATATGAATAATACCTATGACTGTTGCATGCGAGTAATTGATGGAGTGCAAATGCGAATTTGTTGTGTAACTCTATACGCGTATGAAGATTGTCGGTACAGCCATAGCGCTGATACAAATGACATGCAATGTGACCAGTCGTATACAGAGTAGATTTAGTTACATAACAAAGAGGATAAAGTGGCCCATATAAGCTGTCGGTAGAATTGTGTCTTTATTTCTAATGAAAGGATTTTGCTACGTTGGAATGTCCTGCCGATATTCTGTACACATACACTTGTGTTCATGAACCTCATTTTATCTGTAGGGGGTAGTGCTGTCAGTGCACCTCACGCAATGCAATGTAGGCATTACTTAAGGTTCCTTGTAGCATCCCTTCGGCCCCTAGCTGCAACCCCCTATGATCTCCACCCTCTCCCAAAAATTGTTTCGACGTTATTTTCAGCGATGAATGACCTTATAGGGCCCAAGATTGGTCCCAGCGGGCGCTGGTGACTGGTACAATATATGTACTTACTCTACCGCGGTCTAAGCGATGACAGGCAGGGCAGCCGATCAAGACTACAAAGTCTACCCCAAAGCCAAATCAGAGTCCTTCAAAAGAAGGCATCGTGCTTACTCCATACAAATGGGAAAAAAAGCTCGTTAAAAAGAAGACTTGGTGTTTACCCTAAATTGTATAGTCCATTTTAATCCAGCCTGACGTATGGGCTCTGAATCTGATTCAATTTCCGTTTTGTTTTAATGAATTCATCTCCATGATCACCAGATGATGTTTTGCTGTCTCACACGGAGAATGAAGAAAGGCTCATTGGTTGGTACCAGTTGGGTAACTACCGGGGTATTTTAATGGGAGTCATTATAGCGAAATAGTCCCCTTTTTTATTTGATGACCATACTCAGTATCCTTGGTTTTCTCAAGGGCTGGATCCATAACTTCTTTCATTGTTCGGGCTGTAACTAGTTGTCGTCCACATCATTTAGTTATTTTTCTTATCTTTAGAACACATTATTATTATTATTATTATTATTATTATTATTATTATTATTATTATTATTATTATTATTATTATTATTATTATTCAGAAGATGAACCTATTCATATGGAACCAGCCCACAGGGTCCATTAACTTGAAATTCAAGCTACCAAAGAATATGGTATTCATTAGGAAGAAGTAAGAGGAGATAAAGGAAAATACAGAAAGAAGAGATCCCACTCACTTACTAAAAAAGAAAAAATAAATAAATTAATAAATTACGAAAATAGATAAAATACCAAATAGATAAAAATCTATTGAAATACAAGGGGAATAGTGTTAGGGTAGCAATGCACTATTCCAGATCCGTTGACTCACTTGGATCTACAACTACTTTTAATGTTCGAGCAGTAGCTGTAGATCGTCCATATCCTCTAGTTATTTTTCTGATCTTCAGAACACCTTTTCCAGATCCACTGACGGTTTACAGTACTTGAACGATTAGTGTCATAGACTTTCGTTCATTGTTTTGCAATATGCGTGATCTCTGTTGCATTTCAACTTGTGGAGATTGACTTTGGGATATTGATAAAATATTTTCAAGACGTTAATGCGGAGATACACAATCTGACTTCATGAATGATACTTTAGATATATTAGATTTGACCTTTTTATTTGTATCTTTGATTCATACATTTGAGATTTTGTTATTTACATTACTAAAAGTATATGCCTGCCTTTGGTCATTCTGAAGATCATCCCACTGAAGTGATATCACGCGAGATCTTATTAGAACAGCATTAAAGCATCTCCTATCAATATATTCGAGATTTTGAGATGAAAAACTATACCTTTCCTTGATCAATAAATAGCGTGTGGTTTTCCTTACTGCACATCCCATAGATTTGTCATGAATGAAAGTAAATCAGAAGATATAACCACTGATATGACATATCTCAGGGTCTGTTATCATAGGTGGAAAATTAGGTTTACCCCTTCTCGTCCATTCTCGTTAAATAACTCTGTGCCTTCCTTCCCCTAAATCTCAGAAATTCCCATGAAATCATTGAATTCTTCCCACTTATGGGACATCACAAGAAATACCCTAATACAAATTTAAATCTACCCATTCTCATTAAGTGACGTCAGCTCTTCCCTGCCCTTAAAATCCGCCAATATTTCCCTGTTATTATTATTATTATTATTATTATTATTATTATTATTATTATTATTATTATTATTATTATTATTCAGAAGAGTCCTATTCACATGGAACGAGCCCGCAAGGGCCATTGACTTGAAATTCAAGCTTCCAAAGAATATGATGGTGTTCACTGGAAAGAAGTAGCAGAAGCGAATGGGAAATACAGAAAGAAGACCACATATTAAAAATGAAAATAAATAAATAAATAAATAAACAGACAAAAATGCGAGTCAATAATTACGACACAAGGAGAATTGTATAAGGGCAGTGACAGTGCATTGCATCATCGCTTGAACTTTTTTTTTAAAGTTTCAACTGCACGACATCCTGACCACCTTAAGCGACGCGAGATCGTCTCGACACATAGCAGCTGATCACTTTAAAAGCATCCGTTTCCAGAGAGATGACGTCGCTCTCGGCGAGTGTCGAGCCATCGGAGATGAGAATGGTGAGAGTGATGATGATGATGATGATGATGATAGAAAGGATTATCCTCCTGGGCAGGAAGTCGGAGGTCAGCCCCCAAGGGGCTTTTGGGGGTTGCCTGATTACAAGGCTGACCATACCGGAGATTAATGATTTAGGTGTGTGTGAGAGAGAGAGAGAGAGAGAGAGAGAGAGAGAGAGAGAGAGAGAGAGAGAGAGAGAGAGAGAGTTTTCGCTCTTCGTAGGTCTGTTATTCCCTGTCAGTATATTATTGAAAAGAGCAAACGATTTAGGAGAGAGAGAGATAGAGTTTTCATTTATTTCTCACAAGTCTCTTATTGAAAAGAGCAAATGATGTAAGTGAGAGAGAGAGAGAGAGATTTTCGTTTACTTCTCGTAGGTCTGTTATTCCTTGTTAGTAAATTATTCAAAAGAGCAAACGATTTAGGTGTGTTTGTGTGTTAGAGACAGACAGACAGACAGACAGACAAGAGGCTGAGAGAGTGAGTTTTCTCTTACTAATGTTGTTGTGAAAGGGTATTTACTTGCATAATAAGCTTGCTATTCACGTTCTGTAAATGGTAGCGTGGACCACTGAAACGTCGGGACGATAAAATGAACTTCGGTCAGCTGCTTCATAACTTAAATGCTGAAACGAAGAAACTCGTACGCCAGGTTGAGAAAGCACAATATAAGCTTAATGGCGTACATACTGCCATTCTTTTCAATGAAATATTTCCCAAAAGATGGTTATCATCCAATAATAATGATAAGTATTTTTATTACCTTTATTGTTGTTGTTCTTCGTTGAATGACGTAGAATTTTCATGGACCGACGTTGTACGTAGTTGTTTTCTCTCTTACCATGAATTGTATCCCCCATGTTCCGTTTCCCACATATCTTTCAGGTACAAAAATGTATCTTTGAAGATACTCCATAATAATCTGCTTATGTGAAACGATTAAAAAGACTGGTATTGATGGCAAATTTATGTCCAGTTTTGATTATAACACCTTTATCCTTTATTGTCTTAACGATTATTGAGAATGTCGAGGCTAAAATACTCGTGTGTAGTATTCCAGTGTTTGGGCACAACTATAAAGATCATATTACGGGCTTTTATCTTTTTCTGTATCAAGGCTTAGGCTAGAAAGGGGTACTAGGTTGCACTTCCCCCTTGGAATGATTTACTGTTAGATGATGTGTAACTACTGGTCGTATCAATCAATTCCCCTTACGTAAAGGGGGACTGCTTACTATATTGCCTACCATTGTCACCAAACTAGATGTGACATTATTTGCCCATCGTCGACTGGGTTGACTAAAAAAGCATTCCATTGCATCAGTTTCCTGTTTCGTAGCTTTTTCAAGATTCGCCTTTGTCCTGTTGAAAGACTGATGTAATTATTGATGTAATTATTTAGCCTCTACCGAGAGGTTACCTTTCCTGTGATCATGTCAGGTCTGTTCCACTCTGTTGTTCTGTGTAATATAGATGTCCTGATTACGCAGCCCCATCCTGCGCTCTCTTTTGCATTTGTGTAATTACTTTCTCTTATTAATTACTTTTTCTTCGACCTTATATCTTTGTCCTCCAGGTTCTTTGGCTGTTGTGTATTTGTAAGGTTCTTGTTGTCGTAGTCCGACAGGGTAAACATGTTAGTAACATAATTTTATAGGTAGAAATCTATGTATGTTTTTAGATCTTGGTAATATTTTCATGTATATTTTTTTTAGTATCCGTACCTGTTGACAATAGTCGAAATTCACATTGCATAGGAAACAGTAATTTTTATACGTATGCAATAAAAAGTCCCTCTGCAATAATTGGTGATCTCTTGTATACTTACTTACTTTTGTTCATGAATTCATTTATTTCCAGATCTGCCTGGTACTAACGAAGCCACACTTCTTTATATATCATATTATTTCAAAACCATTGCATCTGAGATGCCCTAGTTTTACTGTAGTGAGAGAGGCTGGTACTTGATCATGTTGCACTGGCAGCCCTGATGTCCTCATGAGAAACTTGGGAGATGTGTAGGCCCGTTTGAGGCGGCTTCCTGTATGGCGAAGGATATGCAAAGGAGTTGAGAGGTTTCCTTATCGTAACCGCCATCTCTTGTGTCTCTAGGAATCCGTGTACCATATGGTACTAATCAGAGGGTCATGATACTGCTGTTGTTTTGATTTTCTCTGTTGATTTTGAGACATATTTCAAAACAAATATTTCACACTAGCTAACTTTGTGTTTTGGTCACTCGTACATTAAAGAATTTTTTGAGAGTCCATATGAACTATGATTTTTACAAATTATATTTAATGCTGCATAAGTGGTTTAGACGCCCCTTTGTTAATATTTTGTAAGCCAGGGATACGCTTAATTTTTTGTTCGACGAAACAATTGAAGTTATTAGGTGGGATATTTTTTTGATATACAGAGAAGTGTCATAAGCAAAACTGCCGAATTGAATTTTCCTTTTATATTTTTATTATGTATAGTTGTATTTATATATCTGACGTTTTAATATGTATATTTGCATTGTAAATTAACTCTCTCTCTCTCTCTCTCTCTCTCTCTCTCTCTCTCTCTCTCTCTCTCTCTCTCTCTCAGTAAAAAAAAAGCTGACTGTCAGTACTCATTTTGTAACATTCTTTATTATTTTTCTTTTGCAGCATCTGAGTGCCCTCTCCTCCATCATGGACTTGGAGTTCTATGCCGACCATGATAAGTCCACAAACAGGATGTCTGACAAGAAGAAAGTAAGTCTTCTGTTACTCTTATTCAAGTTACTGGTGGCGGCCACTCTTAACTTTTATTTGTACCTATGCTGCTGTTTTATGGTTGGTTGTACGTCTCTTACAAACTCTGGTTTTTTAGTCTTCTCTAAAAGAAAACTATTGTGCCGGCTTTGTCTGTCCGTCCGCCCTCAGATCTTAAAAACTACTGAGGCTAGAGGGCTGCAAATTGGTTTGTTGATCATCCATCCTCGAGTCATTAAACATAACAAATTGTAGCCTCAGTAGTTTTTATTTTATTTAAGGTTAAACTTAGCCATAACCGTGCCTTCTGGCAACGATATAGGATAGGCCACCATCATGCCGTGGGTAAATTTTCATCGGCCGCGGCTCATACAGCATTATACCGAGACCACCGAAAGATGGATCTATTTTCGGTGGCCTTGAGTAATTAAATACGCTGTAGCGGCTGTACAGAAAACTCGATTGAGCCGAAGAAACTTCGGCGAATTTTTTACTTGTTATCTTTTTATTTTACCAATTATCATAGCAAATTGATTGATTGTAAGTTATCTGCCTTTGCAGACATCATGCTAAATATGCCAACATGAAGATAACTTGCAAAGCTTTGTGGCCGTATTCGTTATCGGTTGGAATAAGACGTTATCATTAACAAGTAAAAAATGCGCCGAAGTTTCTTCGGCGCAATCGAGTTTTCTGTACAGCGTATAATGCTGTATGAAAATCTCAGCCCGGGCCCATGAAACTTTCAGCCACGTCCCGGTGGTGGCCTCTGTTGTGGTCACCTATAGCGGTGCCAGACGCACGATCATGACTAACTTTAACCTTAAATAAAATATAAACTACTGAGGCTGGAGGGCTCCGGTTTGGTATGTTTGATGATTGGAGGGTGGATGATCAGCATAGCAATTTGCAGCCCTCTAGCCTCAGTAGTTTTTAAGATCTGAGGGCGGACAGAAAAAGTGCGGACGGACAGACAGACATATAGCCATCTCAATAGTTTTCTTTTGCAGAAAACTAAAAATGATGGAATTATTAGTAGTTAGTCACTGAATAGTGTTTAGTGTAGGACAGTTATAGATCTAACATTTCTGCTTACTAGTTTTCTGTTTGCCTTAGACTAATGAAGTGTCATTAGTGCCACAATATAACGTCGCAAATACAGGAATTAGAGGATAACTGATCTGATGTATGGAATGTCGGTAGAGAAGGAATGCTTATTAAGTAAGAGGAAGCCTCCATGCCTCAGTTCCACTTCTGTAAATGTGCTGAACAGATTTGGGAATAGTACGAACATCCTTAGCGCAAGTTTCATTGTATGCTGCTATAAAAACTCTTCTCCGAAACCTAATGATATAATGACAATCTAGTCAAACATATATTTTTATTGTAGAAGGTACTGAAGAGCTGCCAGTATTACTGTTGTAAGTTATTTAAAGTCAAAATTTAAACTAGAATTGTTCCTGTTTCCCATTTTAGTTTTCTGAAAAGAAAAAAACTGTGCTGGCATTGTCTGTCCGTCCGCACTTTTTTTCTGTCCGCCCTCAGATCTTAAAAACTACTGAGGCTAGAGGGCTGCAAGCTGGTATGTTGATCATCCACCATCCAGTAATCAAACATACCAAATTGCAGCCGTCTAGCCTCAGTAGTTTTTATTTTATTTAATGTTAAAGTTAGCCATTATCGTGCGTCTGGCAAGGATATAGGACAGGCCACCACTGGGTTAAAGTTTCATGGGCCGTGGCTCATACAGCATTACACCGACAGACCACCGAAAGATAGATCTATTTTCGGTGGCCTTGAAGAGACTTCGGCGCATTCTTTACTTGTTTTAATTTTTAATTTACTCTCAAGGCGAATAATACTGAGTTAATGTTTACTGCTTCGTTGGAATAGAATGCTGGCTGTGGTAGAAATTCCACCTATATGATATTTTATTTATAAGAACTACAATAATCTCTTTACTATTGGAGTAATTATTGCAGGTTTTTCCCCCATATATTTGTAGTTGGATTCTAGTCACGAATGTCGTGACCTCTTGATTGCATAATTCCGTCAGAATAGAACGTTTTCCCAATGGATACGAAGTTGAATAGAATAATACTTGATTATGAGCTGTGTGTAAGTGTGTGCTTATATATATGAATTAATAATCACAAAATATCCACACGACTTCAGTGTATATACATTCATATTACTCGTTTGAGGCTTCAATAAGACATAATGGTTTAGATTCCAGATCCTGTAATTGACAAAATGCAAGCTTTCGAAGACATATACAGTCTTCTTCTTCAGGTCCCGACTTATTGAAGCCTAACACGAGCAATATATATATATATATATATATATATATATATATATATATATATATATATATATATATATATAATTATATATATATGTATATGTATATATATATATGTATATGTATATGTATAGTATATGTAGATGTATATATATAAAATTCACTTTGCGCAAGCTACTCTGTGCTTGAACTTTGCATGCATGTGAGTGCACTTAAGCCTTGTTCCTTCACTACATTAGTATAGACGTAAAGAGACTGTATGAATTGAACAGCAGTATTATTATATGTAAAGAGTTGAAGTGGAAAGTTGTACAGGATAAGCCACAAACTTAATGGGAAAATTCTGACTAATTACTCTAAGAATGAAAGATGAAGAGGAATAAGGAGACAAGAAATAAAGAAAGCTATTTGGCAGAGGTTTTCACTTCTGAGTGAAACGATCTAAATACTTATTGCAATTTAGTCAATAATAATAATAATAATAATAATAATAATAATAATAATCAAATAGGTAGTAGACCCTCTTTCAAACATGTAGTGTTGAATGTTATAGCTGCATCGGCCGCATTCAGTTTATATAGAGTTTTCTGTTATCTTTCTAATAACTGATTTTTCAGGTTTACTGAAAAATCAGTTATTAGAAAAATATATATTGAATGCAGCTGATGTAGCTATAACATCCAGTAATAATAATAATAATAATAATAATAATAATAATAATAATAATAAATATCTTTATCTCGTCCTCAGGTGAAGTTTTCCTTGGAGCTGCCGGGCATAGTCAAGCAGGAGCCAGCTGACCCTCCCTACGAGGGCAGCCTCGAAACACCTGCCGATCCGCACTGCGTTCCTTCGACAGCTGGTCACCAGCACCAAGCCATGCAGAAGGTCCCGGACATTGCTGATCTCTCCGATCCTGAGTCTTCTCTGGGTGAGTCTTCAATTTTATTTATTTATTTATTTATTTATTTTTTTCTTTTTTTGAGAGAGAATGCATATGATTTAACAAGACCACTTCTGTTGTGATATCGAGCGAGTTTGTCTGATTAGACCCAGTGTTTTATTGGAAAAATTTCTCTCTCTCTCTCTCTCTCTCTCTCTCTCTCTCTCTCTCTCTCTCTCTCTCTCTCTCTCTCTCTCTCTCTCTCTCTCTCTCTCTCTAAAAAGAGGTTGGCTATCAAGAAGATTAAGGACAATAATTACCCTCACTTTCATAGTCAGTTTTATGAATAAGAAGAGGGGTGTGGGAGAGAAAGAGAGGTCATAGTTACTATACAACATAGACTAAAGTCAGCATACCGACAGGTTTGACGTATTTAATTTAGAAATGTTAACCTTTACGAAAACTATTAACGACATGCGGGCTTTAAAAGAATATTGAGCAGATATATCTCTGTAATTAGTTCTTGTATATACTTACAACACTTCTACGGTAGGCAGGTTGCAAGAAAACGGTATTATTTTACTTTAAAATATTATTTGATGATGTAAGTTTTTATCATGTGATCTTAAGTCTGCTTAACATGATTAGTACGAAACTCAAGCTCAAGTGTATCGCCAGGTTACTTTTATCTAGATATTTACCCAATTTTTTTTTCATGTTTTACCATTTATTCCAAAGGGGCTCATGGAAGTGGTGCTGATATTATATGAAATATTAAGTCCTAAACGTTTAAAGTACGTATTAAATCACAGAAAAATATTTTCAAGGCCAAAATTTGATAATGGTTTAAAGTGTCATATCATTATTTCAAATACTTTAGTCAGGTATAAGAAAAATGCTCGTTTTCTATGGATGGTTACAAGAGAGAATTGTCCCGGATGAAAGGTATACTATAGAAGTTGCGACTCTCTCTCTCTCTCTCTCTCTCTCTCTCTCTCTCTCTCTCTCTCTCTCTCGTATGTATGTTTCTTTATATTTTGGAGTATAGCAATGAGCATAAAAGCATATGATATTTTAGGCTTGGGAATTTTTTTTTTATTTCAAAAGCGGAATAATTAAGATAAGTTAAATAGTATTAGGCTATGCAGTAAGATGATAAAGTTTTAAATAGTATTAGGCTATGCAGTAGGATGATAAAGTTATTTAACCGACAGCTGCGTAATTAGTGATGGAAATATATCTCGTTTACCGGCCATTTTCGGAACAAACGATCTACGAAAAAGCTGCTTACCAAACTTTATGTATGTATAAATTTGAGTGTCCAAAATTATATAGCTGAAATACTCGTCCGGTACTAACACTTTGCTTACTCCAGAAGAAATTGCTTAATATTTGAATACTTACCAAATGAAGTAACTAACTTACAATTTGAAATATTTAGAATTGTTTTTTCTCAGATTTCAGCCATCAAGAACTAAAACATCTGATTCAAAGCACAGTGAACTAAGATTTATTCTGAAAGGTCACCGATGCATCACCTTATTTGACTACATATCGCCTGTTCTGGTTCAGAGTCGCTGGGAATATCTGGCATTGTGTGAACATGATTCTTTAGTTCCATAACTAATTGTCAAACAAAGTAGTCGCTCATATTCAAGAAAATATATATTAGTGTTCACTTAAACATCACAATATACTCGAGAAAGTTTGTCTAGAAAGAATGAAGTACAAAGTAAGAGAAGTGAATAAAAGGCCTCTCCTGTCAACTATTTGGTCCAGTGATAAATGTAGACATATTGCACAGCACATCCGAATTATTGTAATATGTTAGTTACATGACATGTTTGGTATTTTGCGAAAAGGATTTAATGTATGAATTTAAGTACCATGTGTTGTTTCAGTATTGAAATTTCAAAGTTCATTTTGGACGATATGTGAATTTTTCCATAAAATTGATTGTTAGTGCTTTATTAATGAAAAAGGGAATAAGGATATTAATGAAAACGCAGATACTGAACCAGTATGCGGCAGACGATATCGATCTGTGTTTTGATTGAAGATTAACAAACTACAGATGTTTTCTCCATATCTCTGATCTCTCGCAAATCCTCCTCGAGTCTCTCTCTCTCTCTCTCTCTCTCTCTCTCTCTCTCTCTCTCTCTCTCTCTTCAAAGAAAATACGCCGAAGGACGACACGATTCTTGTTATGATACGAGGAACCCTTCTCGGAATAACAGAAAACTTGATATTCCCTATAATCAGCTTAACGCAATACTCGCCCAAGGCAGCGTTCGGATTAGAGAGAGAGAGAGAGAGAGAGAGAGAGAGAGAGAGAGAGAGAGAGAGAGAGAGAGAGAGAGAGAGAGAGAGAGAATCTTATTACCCCTCGTCGTCGAAATGGATCAGGGCTGAGCTCACGATTTTCTCTGCTTGGCTACAGGTGATTTAATAAATAAGCAGCTTCTTTATCTCTGGGGATTACCTTTTCTTAAGTCCTATTGATAAATGCGTGGAATCTTGTGATGAAGAGTGCAGTTTTTCTAATCTGTTTCGAACTGTTGTGTTGATGTGTATCTAATTCTACTTACTATTAGAAGGTGTAGTAATTATTTCAGTTTTCGTAATGCATTCCATTTAATTCCTGTAAATAATTAAATTAGGATTTTGTGAGCATGTGTGTGAGTGCGTGTCTCACTGGCGGAATATGAATTTAACATCAGTCATAGCGGTAACGACGACTATATTGACCTTGGCACGTAAAGAAAACGGAGTTCAGTTCGGTTAACGAAAACGGAACGTAGCTCGTGGTACAGGGGTAACACGTACAATTAGTAAATGCAATTCTGTTGTTTGTCTTTAGTATGAAAGATTGCCAGTATCGTACGAGCGCTAATGTAGGTAATCCTGCAGGGATTGAAGGAAATGTAAAATGAAGCATTGTTAATCAATAGCATTATTGAAAGTGATGATATTCTCAAAGGGTTAAGTTGTTATTAAGGGAAATCAGGTGCAGTATGGTCATGAAAATCCCACAGGTAGGCCTAGTTTCCAAAGATTTTAGTCTTTAAGGTTTACATTTTTTATTAAGGGAAAAAGGTGAAGTATGATCAGGAAAATGCCACAGATAGGCCTACTACCGAAAGGCTGTAGTGTCTCGGTCAAGAGGGATAAGGTCTTTGTTCCAGTAAGACAAATATTTTTTTTTATTTTTAACTGTTCATTGCGATGTTGTTAGTTTCTTGACATTGCAGTTGGAATTATAGATTCGTAGTAAATAAACAGACTAATTTTTTAGGGACTTTAGCAATAAGATTGAATTCAGTAGAATTGAAAGTAAACACCAGATGCATTTCCGTAAGAACAGACATACCTAACGTCTCTCTCTCTCTCTCTCTCTCTCTCTCTCTCTCTCTCTCTCTCTCTCTCTCTCTCTCTCTCTCTCTCTCTCTCTCTCTCTCTCTCTCTCCTCGTGGTGGAGATTTATTGAGGCATCGTGTTTTCTGGTGTGATTTGTCTTTGGAAATAAGAAACCAGGTGTTGACGTTGAGAGGATAGATATTCTTTATCATGCTTATACGATACACCCACCCTCTCTCCCTCTCTCTCTCTCTCTCTCTCTCTCTCTCTCTCTCTCTCTCTCTCTCTCTCTCTCTCTCTCTCTCTCTCTCTTTCCAGGCCCTTCAGCACGCGAGAATCGATCTTTTTACGGTATATGCCATTTGTTTTCCTCGATTTTTTTTTTTTTTTTTTTTTTTTAGATTTATTGAGTTTCTCTCTCACTCTTTTTTATTTCCCTTTTCAGTTACTTTTTGAATTCATTGTTTACTTGTTTTTTCTATTTGCTATTTTTTTCATTGTCACATTCCTGATCTAAAATGGTATTATTTTTGACAACATCGTTAGGCTGAATTCTTGCAATCTTGTATTCCATCATTGTACTGGCGTCTGAAGCCTACGTTGAAATGTAAGATCTGTCATCATCATAATCATTATTATCATCATCATCATCTCTGCTGATTTGCTACCATTACTACTGCTGTCCTAAGCTTACCTACAAGAAAATTTGTTTTTTAATATTATATAAAATAATTATGACATCCTCCATTTTGTGCTCTTGTGTGAATTGGTCACGCTTGTTTATGAAGTCTAGTTTTTATAGTTTGTTTATGACATTAGTTTTCTTTTAGTTTGTTTATGAAATCTAGTTTTTTTTAGTTTGCTTATGAAATTAGTTTTTTGTTTATGAAATTAGTTTTCTTTTAGTTTGTTTATGAAATCTAGTTTTTTGGTTTGTTTATGAAATTAGTTTTTTTTTAGTTTGTTTATGAAATTAGTCTTTTTACTTTCTTTATGAAATTATTTTTCTTTTAGTATGTTTGTGAAATCTAGTTTTTGAGTTTGTTTATGAAATTAGTTATTTTGTTTATGAAATTAGTTTTTTTAGTTGGTTATGAAATATAGTTTTTTTTAGTTTGTTTATGAAATTAGTTTTTTGTTTATGAAATTAGTTTTCTTTTAATTTGTTTATGAAATCTAGTTTTTAGTTTGTTCATGAAATTGTTTTTTTTTAGTTTGTTTATGAAATTTTTTTTTGTTTTGTTTATGAAATCTAGGTTTTTTAGTTTGTTTATGAAATCTACGCTTTTTAGTTTGTTTATGAAATTAGTTTTTTTAGTTTGTTCATGAAATGTAGGTTTGTTTAGTTTGTTCATGAAATGTAGGTTTGTTTAGTTTGTTTATGAATTCTAGTTTTTTTTTAGCTTGTTTATGAAATTAGTTTTTTAGTTTGTTTATATCTAGGTTTTTTAAATTGTTTATATCTAGTTTTTTGTAAGTTTGTTTATGAAATATAGTTTTTTTTAGTTTGTTTATGAAATTAGTTTTTAGTTTATGAAATCTAGTTTTTTAGTTTGTTAATGAAATCTAGGTTTTTGTAGTTTGTATATGAAATCTGTTTTTTTGGTTGTTTATGAAATTAGGTTTTTTAGTTCGTTTATGAAATTTTTTTTTAGTTTGTTTATGAAATCTAGGTTTTTTGGTGTGTTTATGAAGTTAGGTTTGTTCAGTTTGTTTATGAATTCTAGGTTTTTTAGCGTAAGAAATCTAGGTTTTTCAGTTTGTTTGTGAATTTATTTTTTTTAGTTTGTGATATCTAGTTTTTTTTTAGTTTGTGTATGAAATTGGTTTTGTTTTTAGTTCGTTTATGAAATTAGGTTTTTTAGTTTAAGAAATCTAGGTTTTTTTAGTTTGTTTATGAAATCTAGTTTTTTGAGGTTGTTTAAGAAATGTAGGTTTTTACTTTGTTTATGAAATCTAGGTTTTTAGTTGTTTATGAAATCTAGTTTTTTTAGTTTATGAAATCTAGTTTTATTAGTTTATGAAATCTAGGTTTTTTAGTTTATGAAATTAGTTTTGTCTAGTTTTTTTGTGAAATGTAGTTGTTTTGAGTGTGTGTATAATAATTTTTTTTTAATATATGAAATCTAGATTTTTAAAAAGTTTGTTTATGAAATCTAGGGCTTTCATTTCTTTTAGCAAGAGTATTTCATCATGTTTGTAACATTGCCCCGCCTACAGCCATCCCCCTTTGAGTAATTTTTCCTGTTTACACTTCTTGAAGGAGGGTTTCCCATCCCAAGAGTGGCGGAGCCTTCGTACAAATATATCTTATTATGTCCTACAGTGACTCCTGACCTTTCGTAATGAATAAAAAGAGCCGTAGTTGCAAGTGGTGTTTTTTTATATAGATGGTTATTGATGTGGTGGTATGGTATAAGATTGTTATAGATCATTTTTTATGTTGATTTTTATTATTATAAAACTGTCATTTGCTTTACTTTGAAAGCCAACGCTTACCCTTGACGATGAAAACTCAGTCATTGGTTAGAACAAAAAAAATAAAATAAAACAAATGAATTTTTATCACTCCGGAAACACTTGGTTTTCATGTATTCACCATTGTCCAGATAATGCGTGCCATCCAAGCCGAACGCGATTAACTCTTGTATGGTTAGGGGTCTAGTCCCCCCCCCCCGCTATGACACAGTGCACGTGTTTTAGTGAAAAATCCTATCACGAATTGTACAAGCTTACGGAAGTCATTGTTGCCATAGTACACCGAACGCTTTTGGTGATATGAACTGGAGGCCTTATGTTGCCAGAATGCTGTTTTGCTGGTTTAGGGTGAAAGTAGCTTTTCTCGTTTCACATGTGCGTGTTGTGTTTATATATATATATATATATATATATATATATATATATATATATATATATATATACATACATATATATATATATACATACATATATATATATATATATATATATATATATATATATATATATATATATATATATATATATATATAATCATGAAGCTACAAATGTTGTTTAATATCCAATTCACGCTACTTCTAGAATATCCCCGATGGGGAATAATCACCGAAGGGGAATTTTATAAGTGATAAATGAATCAGTACCGCCGGGTCTCGATCCCTCTACACGATACTCTCCAACAACTTCAGTCGACGGTCAAACCACTGAGCGTCGACCGGAGTTGGAAAGTATCGTGTCGAAGGATCGGGACCCGGCGGTACTGATCAATTTATAAAATTCCCCTTCGGTGATAATTCCCCATCGGGGATATTCCCGAAGTAGCGTGAATTGGACATTAAACAACATTTGTAGCTTCATGATTATATACAAATCACGGTGTGATAAAAATTTCATACACACACACACACACACACACACACACACACACACACACACACACACACATATATATATATATATATATATATATATATATATATATATATATATATATAGGCATATGTATGTGTGTATTTTATACATGCATACATACACACCTGATCTTTCGTGAAATACACCTAAAACCTTTTTTGTGATACGCAGTGGCCTTTGGTAGCTTTTGGTGTAGTATACCTAAAGCCATTTTGGTAATACACAGAGGCCTTTGGTGATATACACCTCAAGTCGTTTGGATGCACTACTGCGGCCACCGGTGATATAATAACCTAAAGCCTTTTTTGAAGTAAAAAAAAATGGAATTTAATGAGTAGTTGTGAACCGTTTCTATTGGGTTTCCATTCTTTTGAATCTCTTCGTCCCTTTAGCACCATATATAATTTATAATACAGGCACTTCTTGGGAAAGACTGCAAATAGTTACATGTACGTTTGCCTAGGCAAACATACACCATTATGGAAAGGCTTCTTGCTGTTGACGTTTTTTCACGATGTCCTCAGATAGATTATGCATCGTATGTCATTTTTAAACATTTATTTTATGTATGTTTTCGTGTAGTATTTTGGGCTTGTGAAGAATTAGGGTGATATATATTTTTTCATAGTTGTCAAGGTTACTGATCCTTAAGAGGCAACTTGTCAAAATGTGGACTTGGAATAAACAGTACTGTAAATAGATATTCTTTAATGCGCGTGTGTGTGTTTGTTATCATTTAGGCCCCTAAGATAGTTTTAAATTTCGCTCTTATTGTCTGAAAAGGAATGTACATTCGAAATCATTGCATGTAAATGTAATTAATAGTATTATACATACAAGGACTGACATGGAGAAACAAGAGGATATATAATACAAAATTCTAGTAGTTATTCCTTTGTATTACAGTGGTGTTCGCCTTATCTTGATATTTTGATACTTCGAAACTTCTGAACGTTAAAAACACGGTTTCGGACATTTTTACCGTAGGTTTTCCATTTTTGTCTTTTGACTCGTTTCGTACATGTTTATCCTAGAAGTGTGACTTTTCATTTTCTCGGGTTTTCTTTGGTCTAAGCATTACACAGCTCTCTCTCTCTCTCTCTCTCTCTCTCTCTCTCTCTCTCTCTCTCTCTCTCTCTCTCTCTCTCTCTCTCTCTCTCTCTCGGTTTCGTACACAGCCATTTCCGCTCTAGGCTGATAATTTTGTTTTCGATGGAGACGTTTTATTTCTCAACACTCGAAAAATAAGATAAAGTTTGCTTATTGTTTATTCAAATTCGATTACTATTTGCTTTCCTTTATTTTTTTCCCATCATGTATGCTCCCTTGAGTAATGATAAAAATGGAGGTTTTCTCGTGATTTGTTCCATTCCCCAAAATCAACTCAGGTTCGCCAGCCTTGTCACCAGTGCACGGTTCTTCTCTCTCATTGGTGGAGGGTAGATAATGTAACGTCTCTTCTGATTGGTCGAAAGCTCACTCTTTGAGATCTAAGTTCTGAACATTTTTAACTATGTGTATCTATTGTTTTATGTAGTGTTTTACATGTAGCTGAAATAAGCTATAGTTTTGAATGGCATTTTTAATCATAGGGCCAGATATCGAACGATTTTTCCTATTGGTAGATTGGAGTTTGGTTATGTATATATATATATATATATATATATATATATATATATATATATATATATATATATATATATATATCGATAAGTGTTAATGATTATTTATATATAAAGTTCCTAATAATGCGTATACATAATTAAAGTACCGTGTGTGTTCATATGTGCGTTCACGTGTATTATGTATTTGTGAGTATGTGCGTTTGTATATCCCTGAAAGAACACAGTGCCACGTGTTCGTGCGTTCGTTTGTCTAGTGGCTCTTTGACGCCTGTGACAGTATGACGTGCTTCGCTGGCACCTTCTTTCGTCCATAAGTAATTCCTTCAGTCGAAGTGATTCGGTTCGAAAACCATTTCGAGCTAAATGGATGTTAACTTTGCATCTGCCAATCATCATCTGGTGCCAAAACGAACCTTAGGTTCTCGTTAGACACCGTGATTTGTGGGCCGATCTCTGATGAGTAATGCATAGACTCCTGAGCTGCTGTGTACTGTGTTGTTTTCTTGGTGGAATTGACGCCGTGACGTCATATGGGGTTGGCCTCATTCGAGTGATTCGGTTTCCATTGGAACTGGGGTTTCTGAGGGGTTGGAAATGTTCATTAGAACCAGTGAAGTGATCTGGGGTTGTCAAATACCGCTGGAATTGCTCCAGAGGTTCTGTGAAGAGGTGATTCAGGCTAAAGACGACACGCCCAGCGTGACTGGACTTGGGTACATGTGATTTCAGGAAAGGTGACCTCAGGTTCACTAAATAATATCTGTGATTTATCTGTTTCGTAGGAACTATAATTAATCTTCTGGTGTTCCATAATGACCGTTAGCAGTGTAGGAAAGAAAAGCCACCCTGCACAATGGAAAATACTGTAATATATACTATTCAGTCCATATTTACGAACAGCGCGCCATGTTTATGACACCGTAAGCCATTCGAGATTGATGCAATGTATTGTGCTAGACGAAAATACAACCTTTTTTTTGTGTGACAGTTCTGAGGTCAATATGACTTATGGGGGAATTTCCTCCTTATGGCACAAATTCGATTTTGTCCTCCAGAAATATGGAAGGAAATGGTGTTATATGCTATTTCTTGGGCCTCCCTAGTCCCTGGAAATTAGGGATTTGGGGGAAACCCGTGGGTCGGATGCACAGCGCAAATGGCATTTCCAATGTATTATTAAAGAAAGAAAATAAAAAAGGAGGCCGTTTGTGCTTACAGGATATGCCTTGCGCTTGTATGAAGTATTATGGGCATCTTGTGTTATTATTATTATTATTATTATTATTATTGTTATTATTATTATTATTATTATTAGTGTTTTGGTAGTTGTTGTTGTTGATGCAAACAACTAAATACATTGTTGAAAGCCCGAATAGTACATTCAGGATATCCCATACATCCGTGTATTCTGTATTAATTTTCATTTTATTTATTAATTTTAAATATTTGTATAAATATTTTAGTATTATTTGCTTGAGTTAGGTCGTAAGCAATGAAGGATTCGTATTTCACAGTGTGTTTCAGAACTCCTTAAATAGTTATTATCAAAACAAATCAGAGGACACATTCGTCAGCACATGTAACTATAATTAATAATAAATTTTCCTCAAAATGCATCCTTTTAATATTCCATTTTAATTCTCTTCATCATCTCTGCTTCCCCCTTTATATTACAGATGCTCCTGCTTAGCTGTTTCCTATATTCAGAATTACTACACTATCATATCTTTCAATGAGTTGTCACTTTTTCTGTGACCTTCGTTTTCGTTCACCTGTCATTTTTGTAACTGTAATTGGGCTTTCACTAATCCCACAGATTTTTTCACATTCTCCTCGTTTCCTTCCTTCATTCGAAATGGTATCTTTTTCCTGTAAAAATTCTCCATGATGTTGCTCGACCTTACGCCATAACATGGGCTTATTTGTTTCGCTGACTTGAGTTCCATTATCCAACTTATTTTCTGGGTTAGGTGTCTCGTGGTGCAGTCATGTGAGCCGAACCTTTTTTTCTAGAATACTCTTATTCATCCCCCCCCCACCCCCTCTCTTTAGCGGGATGGGGGGTTGCTCTGTCCTAATCCCAGATGCTTCTTCACACTTGTGTACACTACAAATTTGTATAAATAAGATCCTTCGCGGAGTGCGCAGAATTCCATCAGGGTTGGAAATATGGGAAGAGTAAACAAATTCAGCTCTGTACTCTACAAGTAGATTTTTTTTGAAACATGAATTTCGTTGTTTGCAGAAATCTGTGCTATGTAAATATCTCCACGGGGAAAAAAAAACATCTTTACCATGAATCAGAATGTATAGACACCAAAACTATATATACAGTTCTGCACAATTTCCTCCATGTGTTTCGCGTCTTCATTTTGATTCTTACATATTTACACCTTCAGATTTTCCGAAACACGACTCATTTGCACCTTCAGATTTTCCGAAACTCGACTGTACTGGACCATTTTCAGTTGAATCTGGATCACTTTTAGTTGAATCTGGACCATTTTCTGTTGAATCTGGATGATTTTCAGTTGAATCTAGATCATTTTCAGTAGAATCTGGACCATTATCAGTTGAATCTGGGCCAGTTGAATCTGGATCATTGTCAGTTGAATCTAGACCATTGTCAGTTGAATCAGTTCACAAAACTGAATGCGTCAGTAGCATAACATTAGTAATGAACTGCATAACGTTAGTAATTTATAGCTATTCTTTCATTGCGTCTTTAGTGCTTACTCTTTTATTCACTTACAATTCACTTACACCTTCATTTTTCTTTTTTCTTTTTTTTCATTACCTGTACCCTGCTGCTTTCGCATGCTCTTTCATTTGTATCATCATAATTGTCGTCCCATTTTCCCAAAGCAGACTTTGTTTCTATTCTCGGTGATTTAACGCCTGAGCTTTCTTTACCACTTACCTTGCATCACGATTCCTTTTCCCAGAGTGCGCGGTTCATTCTCCGCTTTTGTTTCCGTGGTTCGAGTGTCCTTCTTTCACGTTTTTTTAAGTTGCCCTTTTGTTTTTGTTTTTTTTTAATCGTGTTCTCGACATCATTCTTTCCGTTATTCTGGTTATAGATCTTGTTAATTGTTATATATCCATTTCTCACATGTCATTGTTAACGTCTCACCTTCCCCTCTGATACAAGAACCTGAAAAGGATTATGGCAGGAATTTCATCTCGTATTTTCTTAATGTTTACGCATCAACCTTAGCTAAGTTAAGGGCAGAAGTAGATTTCACTCGGTTCGATTCTTGTATGACTAAAAATTTTTTGACTAATGTATAAAGTTTATTTATGTGTTTATTAATATTTATCGATATTTAGTTATTTATTTATTTGTTTATCTATTTATGGTGATCAGTTTAGTATCCAATTCTTGTTAGTTTATGTGAAATTACATCTTTCAGATTTAACGAAAGAGACAATGCACTGTCACGGTAATAAAAGAACTCACTGTACGATATTATTGTTCCATAGGCAGGTGTACAAAAACCTGAAAGAACACTAAATATGAGTTCGTGGATTGTCTTGTGGTCTTAGTAGACAACAAATAGGCCTGACTGGACTTTAGAGTTAATGAAAATAAAGTAATCCCTATTGGACTTTTCATAAGTATAGATCAGAGTCTTAAGAGCTAAGTGAACTTCTGAACAAGCTTTGCCAAGAGGACATAGACCTTAAGGAGATTTTATTTATTCTGAAAAGACATTTGTTGTGAACTGAGGTAACCTTGAGGTGAAGCCCAGTGGTCTTGGATCAAGTGCGTTTTAGGCCTGGAAATCATCACCAAATAATAGGCCTCCCTCTGTTATACGCAAGACAGACATAAGTGGACTTTCTCCTTCTGTCCTCATATACGAGAAGGACTTGAGTGGACTTTCTCCGTCTTCTGTCCTCATATACAAAGAAAGACTTAAGTGGACTTTCTCCTCCTTCTGTCCTCATATACAAAGAAAGACTCAAGTTCTCCTTCTTCTGTTCTCATATACAAGAAAGACTTAAGTGAACTTTCTCCTTCTGTTCTCATATACAAGAAAGACTCAAGTGAACTTTCTCCTTCTGTTCTCATATACAAGAAAGACTCAAGTGAACTTTCTCCTTCTTCTGTCCTTATATACGAGAAAGACTCAAGTGAACTTTCTCCTTCGTCTGTCCTCATATACGAGAAAGACTTAAGTGGACTCTCTCGTAGATATTTCACCAAGTCGCTTAAATAAGAAGGAACTTTTTGCGAACTGTTTGTGACCAAGTTGTGACCATGTCTGTGATGAATCTGAGCGTGGGCAGCAGGGCTGTGGTGACCGCGCCTGTGGCCACCTTCTCCCCGGTCATTAAGACCATCAAAGTGAAGTCCAGTGACCACTTCTTCGAGTTTAAAAGCGTCCTGAGGGATGTGCACAGAGTCCTCAATAACACAAGTAAGTTTTGGAGTTTATCCGGCTGTTGAAGATGTCATTTATTCTTACACACACATGTGCTCCATGTATATATATATATATATATATATATATATATATATATATATATATATATATATATATATATATATATATATCACACATTACAGGTGACCGGTTTCGACTTTATTTCCAAGCCATTGACGAAGGCTTGGAAATAAAAGTCAGAACCAATCAGGACCTACACCCCGTCTCTTATTTTTCACCTGTGGTAATGTGTGATAAATGAATCACGTACAAAAGTGATTATAATCATATATATATATATATATATATATATATATATATATATATATATATATATATATATATATATATATATATAACATTAATCCGTTTACTCAACAGGAAAAAATTAAGCCACATCGTCTCAACATTTGCCGCCCGCCCTGCGCTTACTGAACTATTACCCTCCATTTTGCACGCGCTCTTGCGCTTCCTGGACATGAAGGCCTGTCTTTTGCAATACCTATTTCACGCTCTGTCCGTCAATTTCTAGGTCTTCCTCTCTACCTTCCGCCAAACATTTCCGAATTGTAAACTTTTCAGCAACCTGATGTCTTCCGTTCTTGTATTTATATAGTTTTTGTTATTATTATTATTATTATTGCAAATCTTCTTCACAATCCCGTGAATATGTTTATAAAATACAAAATCCACATTTATGTAAAGTACTGTATTTACAAATAATAAAATGAATTCCAGTTTTTAGCTGAAGAAGGGAGCTGAGCAGGCTCTCGAAAGCTCCTGGAATTCATTTTATTATTTGTAAATACAGTACTTTACATAAATGTGGGTTTTGTATTTTATTATTATTATTATTATTATTATTATTATTATTATTATTATTATTATTATTCAAAAGATTAACCTTGTTCATATGGAACAAGCCCACAGCTTCCAAAGAATATTGTGTTCATTTAGAAGAGGTTACGGAAGGTTTTTGTTCACTTTGGTGGGATTTTGAGATGGTTCGGTCATGTGGAATGACTGGAAGACAGTAGGTTGGTGAAAAGAGTTTACAATTCAGGAAGAGAGAAAAGAAGAGCTAGAAAAGGCTGGGCAGAGCGTGCAAGACGTGAGGCTTGAGAACACCTCTTGCTTTTTTCTTTCCTTTCTTATCCGCTTCGGTATCATGAACGCAGTCTCATCGAAATCCCTTCCTGGTACACGCCGCAGATACGCAGATATCAGTACGTATAGAAGGACCGGAAGAGAAAATGTTACTCAATATTCCTTTTCAGGCCTCGTGGGTGGGCGGTTGGCTGTGGTGTATAGCTTCGAATATTTTAAAATGAAGTAGTTTGTGCCTCCTAGTCAGTTGTTTTTTCTTATGGGAAAAGCTGTTTCTCTTAGTTATTTTTTTTTCTTTTGTAGGGGTTAAAGTTAATTTCGAATCTTGCTCTGGACTAAAGTGGTATCTTTAGTCACTTCGCAATAAACGAAGTAATGTAGGTGCATGTGGAATTAAAAACACATGCACACCTGCATTGTATATATATATATATATATATATATATATATATATATATATATATATATATATATATATATATATATATACACATATATATGTATACTCGTATATATGTATAAATATGTGTATATATAATGTATATACGGTGATTATTATCACATTTGTACGTGATTCATGTATCACACAATACCACAGGTGGAAAATAGGTCCTGACCGGTTTCTACTTGATTTCCAAGCCATTGACGAAGGCTTGGAAATAAAGTCGAAACCGGTCAGGACCTACACCCCGTCTCTTATTTTTCGCCTGTGGTAATGTGTGATAATATATATACATACATACGTGTCTCACAAGCTAATCACTTATTCATGCGTTCGATTTTCTCGTGTCAAGTAGAGATCTTGACTTAACGAGGGTGAAAGCAGCCTTAGGTTTACGTTGATGTTAGAGTAGTTTTTTCCTGTTAAGCGATATTTTATCGTAGAGTTTTAAATCGGCCCCAGAGCAACTGCCCCGTCCAAAGGAAGGAGCGTATAATCGAATAAAACTTGAAGTCTTTTGAGCTGATAGTCAAGTGTCATTTGTATGTGGATCGCTTTTTTTTTTATATGTATTTTATTAGTTTGACATGTCTTCAGTTATATGCTTGTATGGTTATTACATCATCACTTGATATTACTCTTCATTCGCTAGTCTTCGTTTTTAATGTAGCATAAGTTTCAAATTGTTACTTGTATCTTCGAAAATATTTACAGAAGTTTGCAACTTTCAGTTCAGAATAGAATCTACTGTAGAAGCACATTCAGTTTTTATTATCTTATCGAGTATGACTTCGTATATATTATATTTATTATATATGTATATTAAATATATATTATATATATATATATATATATATATATATATATATATATATATATATATATATATATATATATATATATATATATATGTTTATATAAATATATCAATATATTTTAACAGAAAATATTTCAGTCGTTGAAGTTAAGTATACGTTAGTTTTACCAGACCTCTGAGCTGATTAACAGCTCTCCTAGGGCTGGCCCGAAGGATTAGACTTACTTATTTAACGCGGCCAAGAACCAATTGGTTACTTAACAACGGGACCTACAGCTTATTGTGGAATCCGAACCACACTATAGCGAGAAATGAATTTCTATCACCAGAAATAAATTCCTCTAACTCTTCATTAGCCGGCCGGAGAGTCGAACTCGGGCCTAGCGAGTGCTAGGCCACAACTCTACCGACTCACCCAAGGAAGAGCTATTTCAGCCGTGTATATATATATATATATATATATATATATATATATATATATATATATATATATATATATATATATATATATATATATATATATATATATATATATGTGTGTCTGTGTGTAAAATGTGTGTAAAAGTAAAATGGACATTTACACGCACACGACGATTGGTATTACTTTTTATTTAATCTTAATGTTTGATCTTGTATATTTCTGTGTAAACAGTATTTCACTCTCTATGTATGTGAACACACTTAAAAATGAAACGAGTATTTACTTGTAAAAGACGTTTTTAATAATAATAATAATAATAATAATAATAATAATAACATACTTTTCATTTGATCTCACTGGTTTATCGTCTATTTCTGCATAAACGGTATATTAGTGTCTTTGTATGTAAGTACATTTAAAAATAAAACAACACTTACACCTACAGGACAACTGATAATACTTTTCATTAGGCGATTAGCAGTAATAATAATAATAATAATAATAATAATAATAATAATAATAATAATAATAATAATAATAATAATCCCAGATAACGCGCGTGGGGCATTAATCTGATTAGGCGTCGATATCATCAACTTAATGGACGCGCTTATATTATATTTCTCACCGACCACCTGAGAATCTCGTATTTGTCAGTCTTTTGTAGTCGAGCGACAGATGACCCGAGGCGGAACTGCGATCATGTTTTGTTCGTTCGGTTAATGGAAAATCTTCTAGATGATTGGATTGACGAACCTCCGTCGCTCCGACTTTCTTCGGCTGCCACTTTCCGCTGCCATCTCTCCCCGGCGGTGGATAAAATTGCCTCTTTTCCGCGATCATCGGCAGAAGTTGCGTTGGTAATTCAATATCCCTTCTGTGTTTGACTAACTTTTTTTTCCGGGGAGAGGGGAGATAATCACGTTTGTGTTTGGATTTTTTCAAGTGTTTTAGATTGGATGAGTCTTGACTAGCTTACGAAAGTTTTTTTTTTTATATTTTATTTTTTCCATCTTGAAATGTACATCACTTCGTTATATCATTCAGTGCGATGCCAGATTGCATAAATCTATAAATCGAAGTTTACTGCGTGACTTAGTGTAGTTGCTTTTTCAAATTATGTTGTGAATTGAAAAATAGGTAGTTTATCCAGCCTTATCATAATTCATAAGGCTTTTCTGCCTTTCCGCTATTTTTATCCATATTTATTAAATGCCATTCGAATCTTTTTAGCCTTTAAATTTAGATTTAGACGTTAATACAATCCATCATCCTCCAAAACTTGAGTCGAATAGTAATTTATTAATATAAAAAGTTATTTACCGTCGGACTTTTGGGACTGCACCCTGTCCACTAGGTTTCATCATGGACATTTTGTTTGAAATGTATAAATCTTTATACGATTTTTTGTGTCCCTCTCATTTCACGTCCCCAATGAAGCCATTGAAGTTTAGTGGGTTAAATTCTTATTGAACGTGGGGCAACTATTATCGCTTCCTTCAAGTAGCAGGTTATTAATGAACACATTTTTACGACTTCACGCCTCGTGATCGCGTGTTAGAGATTAAAAGGCAGCATAACAAGGAGTTACCCCTCCCACCTATCAGTGTGTAGAAAACGGGCTTAAGGGAAAACTGAAATGGGTATAGGATAGACTACAGTATCCTCCCTGTACTTTAATTGAAGGTCTCTCTCTCTCTCTCTCTCTCTCTCTCTCTCTCTCTCTCTCTCTCTCTCTCTCTCTCTCTCTCTGATTATCTATGTAACAGTATGTGTATATTGATTTCCGAAGTTTCAACGAGTTTGCTGAATATTTTAAGCATTATGGTTGAAAATTGAAATATACCCTCTTTCGTTTAGGGACGATGTTCTCATCACCTTCCATGACTCTTTATCCCTCAGTCATTGGTCTGTTAAACCATTCTATAATAGTAAGCCATTTCTTGCATATACGTACATACATACATACATTTATATATATAATTATGTTATGTATGCATGTATGTATATATATATATATATATATATATATATATATATATATATATATATATATATATATATATATATATATATATATATATATATATATATATAAATGTATATATATCCGTGTATGTGTGATGTTTGTGTGTGTGTGTTAAATTTAACGTAATTCTCCTTTTTAGGCGTTTCTGTGTATTATAGACATCCACTGTATACTTTTCCAGGTAGTAGCCGTGTCCCAGGGAAGAGTTATTTTCAGATAGGGAAGGGACATTATCTGTTTTGGAAGTTGTTTCATAAGATAAGACGCATGTTTCATTTTATGTAATAACCACGTGCGCCTCCCTACTCTGTTTTATGCATAATATTATGTTTAATATATGTTAGTACATATATTTGTATGGATATAAACCTTCACAAATTAATCTGAACAAGGCGTTTCTGAATTATTTATATATATATATATATATATATATATATATATATATATATATATATATATATATATATATATATATTATATATATATATATATATATTTTGATATGTATACATATACAGTTTTTACAAGTTTAAATTTTTCTCATCACCAAAAAATATGATCGACATTACAGGCATTCTTGTTTTGATTTACGAATGTTGCTCTTTGTTCTCTAGGATGTTCTTTCTTGAATAATTCCATATAAGGATATTGCTTGTAAAACTCTCTCTCTCTCTCTCTCTCTCTCTCTCTCTCTCTCTCTCTCTCTCTCTCTCTCTCTCTCTCTCTCTCTGACACAGATTTAGTTTGATTAACGGTATGTCTTTGTTTTCCAGGTGAGTATTGAATCCACGAGATGGTACCGTAACGCCCAATATGTAAGTAGTCACACTTAAGCGATTGGAAACTGCTCCGGAGAAGCCTCCCGTCAATATTTGTTCCGCAAACTCTGAGGGAGTATTTAGATTCTCTCTCCGTTGTAGTGTATTCTTTCTCTAATTTTATTTAGCCCCCCTTTTTTTTAACGACTTTTGCTTAGTTTGTTTGTTCGCACTGCGTCTGAATGTTTTATTTCTTTTTGCTTAGGTTTTACCATTGTTTTCGCTTAGTACTTATTATTTTTCTGTGGGCTTCTAGTTTTACATGTCAGACGGATGTTATAATACACGATGTCGCAGTGAGTAGCTTTGCGTATATAAAGGGAGGTGCCTTTTTAAAGTACACATCAAAATAGCAATTCTGTTTAAACAAAATAATTTTATGTTTTCTTTTTATCCCCCTTTACCCAACTTTCTACCTATACCTTTCTCCATCAGTGACTTAATTCTATACCACTAAATCTAAGCCTGATTTCTTAAGGCTAATATAAAAAATATTCACAGTAGCCTACCTGTTCCATTTACTTAGTAGCATCATTTTATGTATCGTACGTTGTATGCTGGCTGTCAAGATTGCTAAAATAAATGAAGTTTCCCGGGAATTTTACTGAAATAATTCAGGAGGAATTTTGCAATTTCGTTAACGCTAACAGGATGACTTCTTCCCTCTTTGAACACCTTTTATTATATGTACATATGTTGAGAAAAATTTTTCGGCTTACATCTTTTACAAGCGTTTGTGCTTGACATAGGAAGGAGAACGAAGATTGCCTCCAATAAATTCGATCAATTTTTGACAGCTATATACGGTACTCGGACTTTGTGGTAGCCCATTCGTGAGCTTTTGTGCGCATTTGAACATTTTTTGTATAGTTACCTTCTATATTAATTTTAACTGTATGTTTATTGATGACGCGTATCTGTCTTATTCTGTGCTGCTGTGTGTCTGTTCCTGCACTAGTTCCATTTAACATTGCTGTAACTTATGCAAGATTTTGAAATAAAGGAACTTGTACGTATGGTGCTCGGAATTTTTATCAGCGATACAGCGCTGAAAGTTGAGCGGATTTTTAACGCATTATCATTTCCTACGATATGGAATTTGTTTCCTGAAATCCAGTTTTATTTATTTTTGTTCGTTTACGGCATTGTAACCATATTGTAATTTGTTAATTCTGGTAAATATATTGATAAAGTATGTCATAGTGCATTCGGGCGCCCCTCCCCCCCCCCAAAAAAAAAAAAAACTTTCTTATCCCGAGGTCCTTGCGAACCTGTGATGGTTTTTCAGAGGAGAAGTAATATCTGAAGTGTAAAGGGGAAATGTGAAAGAAATTGGTTTTAGCGATCGTAGAACAGCCTAAAA
>NC_089750.1:66847206-66854706 GCF_040412425.1 Macrobrachium rosenbergii
TAGATCTATCTACCTCAGTGTTTCTGAACAACTAATAGATCTGTCTGACTCGGTGTTTCTGAATAACTAATAGATCTATCTAACTCAGTGTTTCTGAACAACTAATAGATCTATCTACCTCAGTGTTTCTGAACAACTAATAGATCTATCTAACCCAGTGTTTCTGAATAACTAATAGATCTGTTTAACTCAGTGTTTCTGAACAACTAATACATCTATCTAACTCAGTGTTTCTGAACAACTAATAGATCTATCTAACTCAGTGTTTCTGAACAAGTAATAGATCTATCTAACTCAGTGTTTCTGAACAACTAATAGATCTATCTACCTCAATGTTTCTGAACAACTAATAGATCTATCTAACTCAGTGTTTCTGAAAAACCAATAGATCTATCTAACTCAGTGTTTCTGAACAACTAATAGATCTATCTATCTCAGTGTTTCTGAGCAACTAACAGATCTATCTATTTCAGTGTTTCTGAGCATCTAATAGATCTATCTACCTCAATGTTTCTGAACAACTAATAGATCTATCTACCTCAGTGTTTCTGAACAACTAATAGATCTATCTACCTCAGTGTTTCTGAACAACCAATAGATCTGTCTGACTCAGTGTTTCTGAACAACTGATAGATCTGTCTACCTCAGTGTTTCTGAACAACCAATAGATCTGTCTAACTCAGTGTTTCTGAACAATTAATAGATCTGTCTAACTCGGTATTTCTGAACAACTAATAGATCTATCTACCTCAGTGTTTCTGAGCAACTAATAGATCTGTCTACCTCAGTGTTTCTTAACAACTAATAGATCTGTCTACCTCAGTGTTTCTGAACAACTAATAGATCTATCTATCTCAGTGTTTCTGAACAACTGATAGATCTCTCTAACTCAGGGTTTCTGACCAACCAATAGATCTGTCTAACTCAGTGTTTCTGAACAACTAATAGATCTGTCTAACTCGGTATTTCTGAACAACTAATAGATCTGTCTAACTCGGTATTTCTGAACAACTAATAGATCTATCTACCTCAGTGTTTCTGAGCAACTAATAGATCTATCTACCTCAGTGTATCTGAACAACTAATAGATCTATCTACCCCAGTGTTTCTGAACAACCAAGAGATCTATCTAACTCAGTGTTTCTGAACAACTAACAGATCTGTCTAACTCGGTGTTTCAGAACAACCAATAGATCTCTCTAAGTCAGTGTTTCTGAACAACTAATAGATCTATCTACCTCAGTGTTTCTGAACAACTAATAGATCTATCTACCTCAGTGTTTCTGAACAACTAATAGATCTATCTACCTCGGTGTTTCTGAACTTTCAGAAATCACCCAATACTCACGTTTAAGCTTAAGTTGTGGCGTTTCCTGATGCAGTACCATTGGCCAATTTAGCTAACTCAATACAGGGACATACTAACTTGATCTGGTATCTAGTAATGAGTTCCGAAATAGGAATTAGCATTGCGTCCAATAAATAAAAGAAAAATATCTGAAATCCACGTTTTGTAGGACCTTTACAAAGTAGTCCCTCTCACCCTGAGGGCTGGAATCGATCTGTAAGGTAAATCTCTCTCCGTATTGGATTTACCGTCGTTTTGCTTATGGCATTTGTGTAATATGACGTCTCTGCGTGATTGATATGTTGTTTTTGATCCGTTTACGTTTTTATTTATCTCTCTCTCTCTCTCTCTCTCTCTCTCTCTCTCTCTCTCTCTCTCTCTCTCTCTCTCTCTCTCTATATATATATATATATATATATATATATATATATATATATATATATATATATATATATATGTTAGGGTTTTAAAACTGTTTCAGTATAATGCTTGCATCTAATCAGTTCTGTAAGTTTTTATTTGTAAATAGTATGCATTTTGTTGAAGAAATACACACGCACACACACACATATATATATATATTTATATATATATATATATATATATATATATATATATATATATATATATATATATATATATATATATATATAGAGAGAGAGAGAGAGAGAGAGAGAGAGAGAGAGAGAGAGAGAGAGAGAGAGAGAGAAGAGAGAGAGAAATGAATTTTTGCTTACGTAATTTAGAGTAATGAAAAACGGTGTTTTGTCGCCGTAGACTCTAATAAGTCCCCCGCGCCTCTGCGGTTATTCCAACAAGTTCGACTAAACCAAAGAAATAGGTTGTTGGGGTATTATTATGTTATTTGTCCTTAAATAATTTCTTGTTGGCAATCATTTCTTGTTGACACAGGTATTGGGATATTTCTATGGATATTTCTTACCTGGAGTAAATAACAGTTTCATGCCGATAACTACGATTAATGAAACAAAGTCATGAAACTTATTAGTGAAACAGTCATAAAACTTACCAGTAGTCAGGATGAAATTAAAAATCGATGGAATTGAAAAGAATCAGGCTTTATGAGGAAGCTCGAACTGTTGACCCGTAGACTTTCCCACTCACAGTTCTTCAAACTGATAAAGTCTGCTCACTGGAGAACTTCTGAATGTCGCAAAACTTACATCGGTGTCGGCAAAATATGCTTTTTAGGATAATGAATTATGAAATGTATGTGTGTATCGCTAGTGTATCTTTGTGGAGCATATATATTTATTTATATATATATATATGTATATATATACTGTATATGTGTATATATATATATATATATATATATATATATATATATATATATATATATAATCATGCAAAAAATCGCAGAAATATAATTTTCTTCGCATACATATTTATCCCCTGCTAACAGAAGTGAAGTATATAAAAAAAATGATCGATCCAGCTGTATGGAAGTGTCCAATTTCCCCATGAAATATGTAATAAACTATCCTACTCCTGTTGGAATTGGAATGCGTTTCCGGTCATTTGGAATGCTGGCACTGGAGGGTCAGGAATGCGTGTTTCTGTGTGGGAATTTGGAACAGGTGATTCCTGTGTCCGCCACTTTTGGAACACCTGCTTAATTAAATATCTGTCATCTCTCTCTCTCTCTCTCTCTCTCTCTCTCTCTCTCTCTCTCTCTCTCTCTCTCTCTCTTCTCTCTTTTAATTTTGTCTTGTTTTTCTTGTCTTCATCCATTTATGATTTTGTTTAAATTCTGTTTTGCTTTTATTAGGATACTATGGTTTGCTTTTGTTCACATTTTTTTTAAGGGAAATATTCCTTGTGTTTTCTTTTGTTATTTGTTTTTCCTTTTGTTTTAGGTCTCGTTGCCTTCTTTATCGAATTTGTTTTTCATTATCTTTTCTTAGAGAATGGAGAATTTACCAACTACTGTACAATGCAAAATTGTATCTCTCTCTCTCTCTCTCTCTCTCTCTCTCTCTCTCTCTCTCTCTCTCTCTCTCTCTCTCTTGCCGATCTTCTCATTCAGCTCTCATATGAACCTCCATCCCCTTCCCCCCCTTCCCCTCCTCCTCCTCCTCCTCCTCCTCCTCCTCCTCCTCCTCCTCCTCCTCCTCCTCCTCCTCCTCCCTCGTTTGTATCACCTTCGTTTAACCGACATTTATCTCCCTCCCTCTGTTCCTGGCCTGGCCGTACTCCTCCCCCCCCCGCCCCCCTACGCTTCCTCATCCCCTCCCCTCCCCGTCCCTGTCTCTCGTTGTGGTGTACCCTCACCCACTTCGAGACTATAAATTTATTTAAGAGGCGAACAATGTGAACCAATTTCGTCTGTATTCCCCATCATGGATATCATTAAGAGAAGATTGGGAGCGTCGTGGAATTATATTGTATGTGGATGGAATGACGCTATTTTTGGTTTGGTTCCTTCTCTTCTCATGGAAAACCTGTTGTCCTGGTTTTCCCCTGTTTTTATTTTGTGCTGATTTTTCGTATATGTCTCTTTAGTGGTTTTTTTTGTTTTGTTACTTTTAAGAGAAATTTCGTATATGTCGGTATGCAGTTTTTTTTTTTTTTTTTTTTTTTTGAGAGAAATTTCATATCTGTTGTAATGTAGAGTTCCATCTGTAACTTACGCCATGCAAAGGAACTATTGCGTTAGCCAGTTACTGCTGTTACGATGATGCGAATGGAAACTATTATAGCAATAGTTATGGTCAGTTCTATTAGTGAAGACCTCGTGCTATTATGATAAGTAATATCGGTGAAAATCACAACCTATTTTAGCCAGTTATGTGGGCGAAAATTTCATCCTATGACGGCCAGTTACTTTGGCAGAAAATGTCTTCATGTTACGGCTGTTATATTGGTGGAAATCAACTTCTGTTACGGCCAATTATATTGGTAAAAATCCCATCCTATTACGGCTAGTTATAGCCTGTTATAGCTAGCTGTATTGGTAAAATTTTCATCCCTATTACGGCCAATTATATTGGTGAAAATTGCAATCTATTACAGCCAGTTATATCGGTTAAAATCACAACCAATTTTGGCCAGTTAAAATCAGGACAAGTGGAAAGAGACAAAAAAAAAAAAAAGCTTTAAAAGTTTCCTTCTCACAGACGCCTGGCTCTAGGCCGTCCTTGTGTTGTCATTCACACCCAATTGTGCCAACGACGTTTATTCTTAGAATCGCCATATTTATCCAGGATGTTTATTGCGATCTATTTCTGCCCGCCGTCTCGTCCCTCTGTCAATAGCGACATGTGTTTGTGTGTATGGACAGAACTAGTACAAACTCCGGTGCTTTTGACGCGCCTGCGCAAATTCGGGGCCTCTGGGTGGCGGTTGATGATAATATTTGAGCATCTCTTTCGAGTTGTCCTGTGATGACACCTGTTCTTCCTCCTTGTGTGTTATGGGTCTCTCTCTCTCTCTCTCTCTCTCTCTCTCTCTCTCTCTCTCTCTGAGACGCACATGTGTATGTATGTATGTATATGTACATATATATATATATATATATATATATATATATATATATATATATATATATATATATATATATATTACTAACATGACCTCATTCAAACTGGATGGTATCTAGTGGAGATATTTATTCAAAAAAGTTACAGGCTTTCTAGGACAGATAGTCCTTGACAATGAGGACTGTTTGTCCTAGAAAACTTGTAACTTTTTTAATAAATACGTGCACTGGATACCATCCAGTTTGAATGAGGTCCTGTTAGTAATTATACTAATGCACAGAACAATTGGTGTGTGTGATAAAGTTATATATATATATATATATATATATATATATATATATATATATATATATATATATATATATATATATATATATATATATATATATATATATATATATATATATTCAGCGAAGAAGGGTCTGTGTTGTGCGTTATGATAATGGCTTTCTAAAATGAGGTAGGCCTGGCATAATAATAATAGCCGATTCCTATAAATTATACTAATGACCGGTTTAGTGGGCCGTAATGGGGCTACCTGGCCGGCCTATGGGGGCTTTCTCGATAGTCTTAAAAGTGAATTTATGGGGCGGAGCCTATTGAAAGAGCTTTTCATTTCGTTTCTGGGAAAGATAATTTGGAATTAAGATAATGTGTTTATAATAAAGATATTTTTTGTGTGTGGTATTATTGTAGGTAACAGAAATAATATTGACTTGTTTATGATAAAGATGATTTGTTTTTCGTGAGTGTTATTATTATTATTATTATTATTATTATTATTATTATTAGTAATAGAAATATTATAATCATGAATGACATTATTATTATTATTATTATTATTATTATTATTATTATTATTATTATTATTATAAAGTTGACATTAATCTCATACGTAGTCGACACTATTATTATTATTATTATTATTATTATATTATTAAAGTTGACGTCTATTATCTCATACGTAGTCCGACAGGGTTCCCTCTCTCCATATATACTTAACGTCCATGGATGGGAGGAGGCTTTGTGTTGGGTGGGGAGCAAGGGGGGGGTCCTTCTAGGACAGTAGAAACTAATAGTTGATAGTTATGGTCACGTGGGAACGAAAGCCATCTGGTGACCTCCTAAAGTTGTGCACTTGTCACTTGGACTCTCACTCTCATTACAGCCATCATAACTCTCTCTCTCTCTCTCTCTCTCTCTCTCTCTCTCTCTCTCTCTCTCTCTCTATCTCTCTCTCTCTCTCTCTACTTTTTATTCTCCATTTTTTAATTGTTTGTCTACAAATATTGGTGATATATCTTCCATCACAGTCATCCTCTCTCTCTCTCTCTCTCTCTCTCTTTTATTTTTATTGTCCCTTTTTTTATTGTTTGTATCCAGATTTTGTTGATATATTTTCCATCGCAGTCACCTTCTCTCTCTCTCTCTCTCTCTCTCTCTCTCTCTCTCTCTCTCTCTCTCTCTCTCTCTCTCTCTCTTTATTGCTTTTATCCAGATTTCGATAATATATTTTTCATTGCAGTCATCTCTCTCTCTCTCTCTCTCTCTCTCTCTCTCTCTCTCTCTCTCTCTCTCTCTTCATTGCTTTTACCCAGATTTCGATTATATAATTTCATTGCAGTCATCTCTCTCTCTCTCTCTCTTTCGCCTTTTTTCCCCAAAGGTTGTACCAAGTATTCATGGACGTTCTATGATAATTTATCTCTCTCTCTCTCTCTCTCTCTCTCTCTCTCTCTCTCTCTCTCTCTCTCTCTCTCTCTATGTGTGCGCTGTCTTATCGGTTTGTACCCATTTTTCATGAGCGTACTTCTCCTTTCTCATTTGCCTGTGTTGACTTTCTGCTGTGTTCCTTTTAATTTGTTGTCTGTGTAAACTTTTCTTCTCTTCACTTAGCCGAAGGACAGATGAGTAAACGCACGGACTTGCGTAATGAATATCACTTATTATAATGATTGATCCCCCTATTCAGTTTGAAGGCCGACTCGATAGGAGCGTGACGTCATGCAATTATCTGATGACGTCATTTTAACCCTTGCCGTGTTTTATGTTTCGGTGCGTTCCTGTTTCTTTATTTTTTGTTTCCTTTTCTTTATGTCATGTTTGTTTCTCTTTGCTGTGTATTTTAATGTTTTTTTTTTTGGGGGGGGGGTAGTGTTTGCTTGCATGCTTGATTATTGTCAGAATGGGAATAATAATACCTGAAATGGGTTAATTTAATTTCGATTGTCTTCACCTTCCTATTTCTGTTTCTTTGGTTTGTGTTTCCTTTACTTTACGTTTCTTTTCCTTTGTGTGTAATTATTGTTAGAATGGTAATTTTAATCCCCGCCGTGGCTGCGTTTCTTTCCTTTGTGGGTAATTATTGTTAGAATGGTAATTTTAATCGCCGCCGTGGCTCAATTTGATTTCGATGATTTTCACTTTAATTTCAGGTGTGAAATCTTATAAGTCAATTTTTTTTCATTAGCAAATTTAAGCTATATTCCCGTAAGTTTACTGAATGCTGTAATCATGGCGTGGACCAAAAGCAGTGATATACGTTATCTTCGTCATGAAGGTAACGCATAAAATAAAAACCGCATTTTCTTCGTGGCCATTAACCAAAAGTTAGGATGTACGTCATCTTCGTCATGACTGAATAAAAAC
>NC_089750.1:66859706-66884706 GCF_040412425.1 Macrobrachium rosenbergii
ATTGTAATTGTGAAATCACCAAAATATGGAAAGTGCGTGAAATCACCAAAAGACTGTAATTGTGCGAAATCTCCAAAATAATGTAATTTGTGAAATCACCAAAAATGGAAAGTGCGTGAAATTACCAAAAGACTGTAAATGTGTAAAATCCCCAGAATACTGTAATTTTATGAAATCACCAAAATACCGTAATTGTGTGAAATCACCAAAATACCGTAATTATGTGAAATCACCAAAATACTGTAATTTGTGAAATCACCAAAATATGAATGTGCTTGCGAAATCACTCAAATACCGTAATTGTGGAAATCACCAAAATGCTGTAATTGTGTGAAATCACAAAATACCGTAATTGTGTGAAATCATCAAAATATGTAATTGTGAGAAATCACAAAATACCGTAATTGTGTGAAATCATCAAAATATGTAATTGTGAGAAATCACAAAATACCGTAATTGTGTGAAATCATCAAAATATGTAATTGTGAGAAATCACAAAGTACTGTAATTGTGTGAACTCATCAAAATACTGTAATTGTGTGAAATCACAAAATACTGTAATTGTGTGAAATCACAAAACACTGTAATTGTGTGAAATCACAAAATACTGTAATTGTGTGAAATCACAAAACACTGTAATTGTGTGAAATCACAAAATACTGTAATTGTGAGAAATCACCAAAATACTGTAATTGTGAGAAATCACCAAAATATTGTAATTGTGAGAAATCACCAAAATATTGTAAATGTGAGAAATCACCAAAATATTGTAATTGTGAGAAATCACCAAAATGTTGTAATTGTGTGAAATCACCACGAGGTTTCTTATTAACAATAAATAATTTTATCATATCTTCGCTAATTTTTCACGTATGTTATAAACATGTAGGGTTCATTTTTTAAATTTAGTGCCTTTAGAAATAAATAGATTGTTAAAAACATGAAAGATTTATTTTTTACATTTTGTGGCGTTAGAAACATACAGATTCCCCCCACCCCCCGAGAATTCCTAAATGGCATTTTGTCGATTAATACGAAGACAAAATTATTAGCTCCTAACTTTTGACTGTTTAATATTCATAAAAGAAATCAGTAAAAAAAATGCACCGTTATAATGAAAAACCGACGCAACCTATTGCTTGATTTTGTCGATAAAAGTGTACAAACATTTTCCGTAGTTATCAAAGTTTTTTGTCAATATATATATATATATATATATATATATATATATATATATATATATATATATATATATATATATATATATATATATATATATATATATATATATATATATATATATATATATATATATATATATATATATGGAGGCTACTCAATTTCTTGAAAATGTGATGAAATAACACAAAAGCGCTCAGTGCATTCTTCTATTTTATTTTATTCTTGAGGCGTCAGCTGTATTTATTGTCCATTGAACACACACATACATACTGTATATATACATATATATATATATATATATATATATATATATATATATATATATATATACATATATATATATATTACTTTCTGTAGAATGAACAGACACAACGACCTAATTAATATATAAAACAAAATAGAGCCTGTTGCTGCACCGAAGAAGCAAGGAATCATCGAATCTGGTTTCCCAAAATGTCACAGAGACACGCAGTAATTACCACGGTCTCAAAAAATAAAAATTCCCCCACCCCACCCCTAATTCCAGGGGAAAGCTGCAGCAACCCTGATCGGAGCACTGTAGGAATTTGTGAATGAAAAGTACGACCCGGGCAATGTTTGTAAGCCTATACCGAGAGACGGCAACGAGAGAGAGTGAGTTTCACGCTTGACAACGGCGGTCGGTCGGCGAAGAGAATAATTCTGCGAAAGGCGCCGCTCGCACTCTCTTTCTAAATGTCCCTTCGAAATGGGGCTTATGGCAGACGCATCCGGTGGGATTAGTTCATTCTCTTTCTCTCGCTTACTCATTCGTCTTGCTGGGCTTCGGTTTTTTGTATGTTTTTTTTTTTTTATCATTCACTTTTAGTCTTTCTGGTTACATTTTTTTGTTTTTGTTTTTTGTTTTTATTTATTTTAGAAGCGGAAGCTTTTCCTTTAACAGATTTCAGAACTTTTGGTGGAACGTTTTGTAATCTTGTGCAATAGGTCATTCTTTAATTTTTAAAGTATTTCTTTTAATCTTTTTTTTTTTTTACGTATTTCCCATGACTCAAGATTCCTCATCTTATTGCTTGATGTTTTGTACCCGCCCCCCTTTTATTTTACAGTTGAATATTTCCAAACTGTAGTTGAATTTTTCTTCCATTTCATTTTTTTATGTAATTGTTAGGTAACAGCATTTAGTATTTGGTACTGACGAAATATAATTTTATAACTTTGTACATAAATGTTTTTAAAGATGTAATTTTATAACTTTGTACATAAATGTTTTTAAAGATGTAACGAATGGTGAATGTAAGTTATGTCACATATTCTATTGCTCATTGGTTAGTCGACCTTACCTGATGGGAATCGTGAATGATAATATTGGTCTCTCAGAAATAAAATTGTATCTCAATATAGTGTCCCATGTCATTTAATTTTTTTTACATTTATATGATTGCCATTATATATGCACTTACTTTTCATATATTTATCTGTTTTGATTGTCATCACCAGTGATTGGCAAGAGTGGTCTGCAAGACTTAACATTATTCATGCGTGATGATTCATGGGGCCAGTGGGACACACACACACACAGAATTATCAACGTTAAAACATTTCAATGCGTATTTGGCATGACTCTCTTAAGATAACGAAAAAGGAGAGAGAGAGAGAGAGAGAGAGAGATGACTGCAGTGAAAAAATATGAACGAAATCTGGATACTGGATACAAACCATAATAACGATGGAGAATAACTAGAAAGAGAGAGAGAGAGAGAGAGAGAGAGAGAGAGAGAGAGTAGATGACTGCAATGAAAATATATGAACGAATTCTGGATACAAACCATAAAAGAGATGGAGAATAACAAGAGAGAGAGAGAGAGAGAGAGAGAGAGAGAGAGAGAGAGAGAGAGAGAGAGAGAGAGAGAGAGATGACTGCAATGAAAATATATGAACGAAATCTGGATACTGGATGTAAACCATAAAAGCGATGGAGAATAACGAGAGAGAGAGAGAGAGAGAGAGAGAGAGAGAGAGAGAGAGAGAGAGGCAGGCGTTGGGCCATGTCATAATGTGTCTCGAAGACCACGAGCCCTGTGACAGGATACACACTGGATTTCCTCTTATGGATTTTGTAATTTCGGGAGGTTCCTAATCGGCATCTCCCTTATCCCTTTCCTAAACCCCCTCATTTTGGGATATTTCTCTTTTGAGGTTTTCCCTCTTTACGTGCCATTGAACATTCTCTCTCTCTCTCTCTCTCTCTCTCTCTCTCTCTCTCTCTCTCTGCCGATTTTTCTACTACAGGAAGAAGGGGTTTTGCTTTTGGGATGCGATTGGATTCAGAGAGTGAGAGAGAGAGAGAGTTTGACTTTTATTGTACTTTTCTCACTATCTCTCTCTCTGTGAAATATTTATAAACTAGAAAAAGATTTCTCACAAAAAGAACCAGAGAGAGAGAGAGAGAGAGAGAGAGAGAGAGAGAGAGAGAGAGAGAGAGAAATAGTTATAGGTTTTCCATACCACTGCCAACAGCTTCCCAATTCAAGTTTTAATATTGTCAGATCCTTGTCAATAAGGAAATGAAATTCACAGGATCTCGTCTTGCAACCCTGATGATGGCATTTGGGTGAAGCTTGAGGCAGGCAGGGGCGCCCCCTCCGTAGGAAACAGCAACGGTAGCTGAGGAAGACCGTCTCTTGATGCCATAATTACCATCCTGCTATTTCCACTGTTAGCTTGAAACCCACCTTGTCTACGTCGCCATTAGAATGGATCGCTCCTGTAGTTTGTATGTGTGTATGTACGTATGTATGTACGTTGGTATATATATGTGTGTGTGTGGGAGGGAAAGGGTGTTTTGGGGGGGTGTCCAAAAAGATAGAGGGAGGGTATGGGCCTAGGGTAGAGGGGAAGGGCAGGCAGGCAGGGAGGGGTAGTAGTAGAGTTGAGCATGGGCTTCGTTCCCACGGTAGTTACTTCGTTTACCATCTGTCCTTGATGCCAATACGAGATTAAATAATGACAGCCCCTCCATTTTTAACATCTCGTTGTCCACTGCGGGGTGTGGGGGTGGCGGGGAGGGGGGAGACGTGGACTGCCAAAGAGAAGGGCGCAAGTGATGTTCCCATTGACATTAAAGGCCAATTTCGAGCGATTTTAACAAAGGTTATGGACCCAAGGGCATTTTCCTGGATGCACCTGTCTTCCTCCAGGCCAGGTCGAGTTTATTGAGGGAGGTGCGTTATGGAGTTTGTGGGAAAACTTCGAAAGAGGAAAGATTAGGAAGAAGGAGAAGAAGAAGAAAGGAAACGAAGGTTCGACGTGAGCACTTTCTCCCCTGTTGCATTTCGTCGGTGCGATTGCTGCTCTCGACTCCACACGCGAATTTCGTTCGTTGCAGCCTCCGCCGCTTGTAATGCTCGATCGTGTTACGCAAGAGTCTGCCCGGAAAAGTGTCTCAAACAGTTAGTTAGTAGAAAGAGAGAAAGAGGAACCGCGTTGCTGGAAATGGAGGCTTTACAGACTTGGTCCTATATCTGGTAGCATTGTTCTGAAGTGTCATGGTCGGAACAACACAGTAATGGGTCATTTCCTTTGCTGCCTAACTGTCCTGACCACTACGCCGTCAGGTGCCGGTTATGCTATTTCGCAACGGCCCCGTTTACCCCGCCGCTGTTGGCTGTTCATGCTTCCAGCGTCGTCCCATGACGATAAATGGCGTTCCATAACGAGCAACGAGAGAATTCGAGATTCCGTTTGTTCCCGAAGTGGAAGAGATCGCATGGAAAACAACAACATTGGGTGGATACAGGTTTTGAGTGATCTGAGGCCACAATGGAGCTTGCTGCCCTGTTCTCGTCCCCTCATTGGTCAGAGATCATCGCGGTCCCGGCCGCTGATTGGTCGGGCCAGCACCGAGGCTGGAGGAGAGGATTGGCTCAGAGAGCACCGGAAGTCGACACCTGTTGTTCTTGGCGCCGTGGCCTGCCATTGAGAGGAGGGGGTAGTTAGTTGGCATGGGGTTGGGAGGGGGAGGAGAGTTAGTTGTAGGGATTGTGGGAAGGGAGAGTTGGGAGGGGAGAAAAAGAATGACAACGGGGCAGGTAGCCCAGGAAGGAAGGAAGGATGCTTTGGTGACCGGATATTAACTGATCCTACACCTGTTGTCCGTTGAAAACGAAACCCTTTGAATAAAATACCTTTAGGATGTGATCGTGAGTCGGTAGGATGTGTGTGTGTGTGTGTGTTCTTTATATAACTTTTTAATTTTTAAAGCAGACCAATCACATTTCAACTTCTTCCTCATGAAATTAGAGTGTCCACAGTAACATATATTTATCGATTTACCGTAAGTTTAATTTCAGATTAATGTCACATCAATGTCTTTTTTTTTTTTTTTTTTTTTTTTACCAGCCGTTGATATGCGAAGGAGAACTGATGATTATCAGCCATTTCGGCGAAACAATGTCGTGAAATTCATGAGTCTTTCTCCTGAGATGAAAGTTTCTCAAAACAATAGCTGGCCTAGTTTGCTTCTGCTATTTGTAGAAAGTGCGAAGGCACGTTTTCATGAAAATCACATCCAGATATTCGCGATATGCTGTTTTGTGTTTTACGACCACCACCGCACAAACAAATATATATGGAGTTTTATATATACACATAATAATAATAATAATAATAATAATAATAATAATAATAATAATAATAATAATAAAGTATAACAGTTTGCATGTGTGATGAGCGATTCGGTATATGTGAGCATAAAAGTTTACATGTATTTAAAATATTGTTTTAGCTTCATAATCCCGTGCGTGGAGAGTAAAATTGATTCGGTTATCATGAATATATATATATATATATATATATATATATATATATATATATATATATATATATATATATATATATGTATGTATGTATAATTTTTTTTTTTACCATTAAAGCTCAAAGTGTTTTGTGTGTAAGCCCAGTGTGCATGCCTCACTCAAAAGTGATTATGATGTTATGAGTAGGTTGATCCTGTAAAGTATTTAGGCAGTTATTATTTTTTAGGGAAAATGGTAAATGAAAATTATGAAACAAAATAAGTGTAACCACAATGAAAATAACAAAATCTAATAAAGGGAATAAAACAGGAGTTTCTGTATGTTCAATGTGTTGTATTTTCGCAGGAATGCCCTAGTTTTTTATATAATTATTTTAAAGTTTTGAATAGTATCAGGATTTTTCTTTTTTGTTAGCTCTGCGTGAATGAGTACTCCCGTATTCCTTTTGTTTTCCCGGTGTTTTCCCGGGAGAGGAAATCGAAAACTTGATGGCAGTGATATCGAGTGTGAAATGGGACGGTAATGATAGTTCGCAGGAGATTCGCTTCTGCTGAAGGGATCTCGCTCCCATCGGAAACGACCTGCCTGAGGTGGCCAGAGGGTAGGTATTAGGCCACCTGGTGGTCCACAACACGAGGGACGATAATGATAATGATCATCGTCGTTAGAAGCATCATCACCATGATCAAAATGGAGAGCTGAAAAAGATTTGCATCGCTTAACTACTTTAGGATGTGTTAGGCGCTTAATTTTACTTCGTGTTAGAAACTAATGATGAATGATTGAGTCATTTGGGTAAAAGATGAAATCAGTGCTTTCATAAAAACTAGCAAATGGTAACAAATTGAAGGAATGAATGCTTTCCGATTGAAAAGGATTTTATGAGGAAGGTAAAATTATTCCTCTTCCCAATAATTGAGACTGACGACTGCATGAATGAGAGTAGTATCTGGAAAAGATTGAATTATTACATTAATATTGTAATCGTTATTATTGACTACAGCCCGGCGTTTACTCCTGATTGAAATTGTATAATTATTATTATTGGTGTTGCTGAAAATTATTCATCCATAAAATACATTCCCACAAATTTTAAGAACAATAGCAAATTTTGTGTGAGTAGGTCTTGATGGCAACTTCGAACTAACTGTGAAGAGGGTTTGCCTACCAGAAAAAGCTGGGACATTTTTTGCAAATGATTTTGACCATTTCTTATACATTTACTGTTCTATCTTGTAGAACATTTTCATTTTTTGTATTATTGTCTGTTATTGCGATCGTAATTTTTTTTTTTTACAATAGAATTAAAACTCGCCCCGTTATTCAATCGGGAGTTATATTCTTAAGCCCATTTGGTATATTGATCTTTTTTATTATTATTAGGTCAACCAATTTATACATTCTATTTTTAGTCGATTCGCAGGATTATTTTGTCAGTCCGCTGATTATTTATTGTCTCACTTCAGATGTTTATCATCATTTAGTATTTTATCATATTTAGAATTTTATCATATTTATCTATACTATCAGCATTAGCGTTGTAGTTTCTTCTCTCTCTCTCTCTCTCTCTCTCTCTCTCTCTCTCTCTCTCTCTCTCTCTCTCTCTCTCTCAGGTGAGATAAAGAGACTGCTGCTGATGATGGAGAGAAAGAGAAGGAGATCAACAGGAAGCTTGTCCCCCTCCCATCATCTCTCACTCTCCTCCTCCTCCTCCTCCTCCTCCTCCTCCTCCTCCTCCTCCTCCTCCTCCTCCTCCTCCTCCTCCTCCTCCTCCTCCTCCTCCTCCCCTGTGCATCCCCATCCCTCCCCTCCCTCCAACACGGTGTATAGAGGATTATGAAGCTCCCCAACACCAAGTAATAACAGTCGACCACCAACATATCATGTCCCCAGCAGCGTTTGTCCTACTTGTTGTTGCTGGAGCTTTCGTCGGTGATCTGTGCATAGGAGAGGGAATGTGCTTGATGGGGCTAGATGGATTAGACCGTCCGGAATTCCTATGTGCAGTCCTTTGCCCTGATTATTATTATTGATTTTTTTGTTATTATTATTATTACTATTATTATTTATGTAAAATGATTTGATTTGATTGTAAATTAAACTTTTTATTGGAAATTAAACTCTGTTGACGCAGCTAAAATTTTGATGAAACATGCTTACGAAAGGGTTTTCTTCGTAAATATGTTATTGTTATTATTATTATTATTATTATTATTATTATTATTATTATTATTATTATTATTATTATTATTGTAAATAAAACTCGACTGACGCAGTCATAATGCTAATGAAACATTTTTTTGCAAGGGGTCCGCATTCCTAAATATGTTGAGTTATTATTATTATTATTATTATTATTATTATTATTATTATTATTATTATTATTATTATTATTATTATTATGACTGTTTTTCTAGTGATTCATTTTGTTTACTATAAATTAAACTCTGCTGACCCAGCCACAGTTTTTAATGAAACAAGTTTACCAGAGAGTTTTCGTCCTGAATACATTATTATTTTTATTATTACTTTGATTGTCGTTGTCGTTATTGTTCTTGTTGAAGACTGTGAAGAACAATCACGTTCTTTAAAGATGAAAATGAAATAGGTTTGAGGTTTTTAATGGTATTTTTCAAAACAAACCAAGATTTACATTCAAGAAATGGTCATGATTTTATTGTTCATATTATTGTGAAGTGTATATTTTAACAATATATATATACACTAAGATTTACATTCGCGGTCTTATTTCACCAACAGTATTATTATTGTTGCTGATGCTGCTGCTGCCTTGAACACAGTCGTAAACTTTGTTAAACTGAATAAAATACAGAATATAGGCCAAAGGCCAAGCGCTGGGTCCCATGAGGTCATTCAGCGCTGAAACGGAAATTGACAGTAAAAGGTTTGAAAGGTGTAACAGGAGGAAAACCTCGCAGTTGCATTATGAATCAGTTGTTAGAAAGGGTGGAATGTCAGATGGAAGAAAGAGAATGTGAACGGAACGAAAGAAGTTGCAGCTAGGGGCCGAAGGGGCGCTGCAAAGGACCTTAAGTAATGAATACAGTGCACCACATGAGGCACACTGACGGCACTACCCCCACTAAGATCTGTTCATATATTGTTTTGTGCCATTTCTAACTGTATGATGACTGCAAGGCTTTATATTTAGAAGCATTTTTTTTATTGTCCTGTTCTGCTCGTCTTCAGCTAAATCGTTATCAGCATCTCGAAATAATTTATCAAAAAAGGTATTCTAAGTTGTGTGAAAGCTATATCTCCCCCTTTTAGTTTTCTGTTAAAAAAAAATCTGTTGTGAGGGCTTTGTCCGTCCGTCCGCACTTTTTCTGTCCGCCCTCACCTCAAAAACTACTGAGGCTAGAGGGCTGCAAATTGGTATGTTGATCATCCACCCTCCAATCATCAAGCATATCAAATTGCAGCCCTCTATCCTCAGTAATTTTTATTTTATTTAGGGTTAAAGTTAGCCATGATCGTGCTTCTGGCAACGCAACGACACAGGCCACCACGGCCGGCTGAGAGTTTCATGGGCCGCGTCTCATACAGCATTACATACCGAGAACACCGAAAGATAGATCTGTTTTCGCTGGCCTTGATTATAAGCTGTATGGAAACCTCGATTGCGCCCAGGAAACTTCGGCGCATTTTTTACTTTTTTTTGTTTTTAAGTAGTTGCACATTAACAAAAGATCATAATGGCCTCTTCTGTGGAAGTGATGCAACAATGTTGTCGGTGTATTTTTCCTTAATGGACAGATTAAACTTTTTTTTTTTCTTAATGAGCCAGAGCCTTAAATTCTCCTCACTAACCTCTTTGCGTTTTTTCCTACTTGTTTATTTTATCTAAAAACGCAATCTGCGTATTTCTTTATCAACAGAAAACTTACGTATGTTTCCTAAATACACAATCTCTCTCGGCAAGCACGCTGATGGCCCAGCATTCGACTCTCCGACTAGCCAATGAAGAATTAGAGGAATTTATTTCTCGTCATAATGTGGTTCGGATTCCACAATAAGCTCTAGGTCCCGTTGCTAGGTAACCAGTTGGTTCTTAGCCACGTAAAATAAATCCGATCCCTCGGGCCAGCCCTAGGAGAGCTGTTAATCAGTTCAATGATCTGGTTAAACTAAGGTATACTTAACTTTTTTCTGCATTTTCCCATTGTGAAAATCTACATATTGTCTGTACAATAAACATTTTGTTTATTTTCTCTTCGGTGAACAGTATCCATGTTGTTCTTCTATACCAATGTATTTTTCCTCAAGCAACCATCGTATTTTTTCCTCAATAAACAATGTATTTTTTCCTCAGTAAACAACCAGCATATTTTTTCCTCAATCACTGTATTTTTTTTTTTTTATTAAGAATGCCATCTGGATATTTTTCCTCAGTAAATAACCTGCGTATTTCCTAAGTAAACAGTCTACGTAGTTATTGCCTTATAAAGAATGTGCATATTTTTATTAATAAACAAATAAAATAAACAAATAACATATTTTCCCTTAGAAAACATTTCACATTTTTTTCCAATAAACTGATTTATTCGTTTTTTTTTCATAACCAAAATATAAATAACATATTTCCCTTAGAAAAAAATTAAGTTTTTCCCCCAATAAACCGGTTTATTCGGAATTTTTCCATAATACACAAATATAAACAACATATTTTCCCCTAGAAAAAATTTCAATTTTTTCCCAATAAACCGGTTTATTCGGTATTTTTTCATAATAAACAAATATAAACCATATTTTCCCCTAGAAAAAAAATTATTTTTTTCCAATAAACCGGTCTATTCCATATTTTTTCATAATCAAAAAAATATAAACCACATATTTTTCCCCCTAGAAAAAATCTCCAAATTTTCCCGTATACAATCGGCCCATTTTTTCCCCAATAAACCGGTTTATTCCTTCCAATAAAACTGCATTTCTCCCAACAAACAATCGGGGCTATTGTTCGTTTTATTAATTTCCCCTTTCTGGTGGAAGGGACAAGTGTGTGTGCCTCTGGGGTGAAACTAGATCAGTGGGGTGAGTGAGTGAGTGAGAGGGGTGAAGACTCACCACTGCCTCACATGTTCCTCTTGATTACTCACCCATGAGTGTCTCACACCCACCACCACCACTAAAGTTGCCTCATTATTAACCACTGCTACCACCACACCCTCTCTCTCTCTCTCTCTCTCTCTCTCTCTCTCTCTCTCTCTCTCTCTAACCACTACTACCACCACACCTCTCTCTCTCTCTCTCTCTCTCTCTCTCTCTCTCTCTCTCTCTCTCTCTCTCATTGTCAACCACTACTACCACCACACACCCACTCTCTCTCTCTCTCTCTCTCTCTCTCTCTCTCTCTCTCTCTCTCTCTCTCTCTCTCTCTCTCTCTCAGCGTAGGAATTAGTTCCTAAGGAAAATGAAATGCATGTATTTTTTATCTACTTCTTTAATAGACATATATTGTATTTGATTGCCACAGAATGTAATACAATCATGAGTGATTGTTTTGGAAAAATTTTAATACATTTTCATTTTCATCCTTTTATAAATGATGATACACACACAAACATATCCATGAGGGAAGTATTAGTTCTTAAGGAAAAGTAAATGTAAATATGCAGTTTTCGAAATAATTCTTTAGTAATGGCACTATATTTGATAGCTGGAGACTAGTTCTTTATTTCTTGTATAGTATGTAAGGGAATAATTTATTTTCAAATTTACCCTTTATGAATGAATAAAACACACACACACACACACATACACATATATATATATATATATATATATATATATATATATATATATATATATATATATATATATATATATATATATATATATATATATATGCTTGCTTGGAACGATCCAACGATCCACTCTTCTCTCTACCATTCCGTGACTATAGTAATACAATCTACCTTTTTTCCCCGCAACGGAGTTCATGTACAAAATGTCTCAGTCTGGTGGATTTTATCATTTTTGTCGTTTTTTAGCCACCCCCGTATCTTTTATCCATCCCTCCCCTTACGGAATATTCCCCCCGTATCACCCCCAACACCTTCCCAAAGAATATTACCACCCGAATGAAAATTTACCTGGGCTCCTCCAGTTCGTAAATTGCAAAGGGCTGATGCACACGCGCGCGCACGCACGCACATTCCTCCTCCTCCTCCTCCTCCTCCTCCTCCTCCTCCTCCTCCTCCTCCTCCTCCTCCTCCTCTTCCTCTTTATTCTACCTTTTTTTCATTATTAAAAAGGGACCAGCAGTTTTTTTATTATTATCAAAAAGGGACCACCAGCAACAGCAACAGTAGCCATTGGATGCGTCAGAAGTGTCACTTCACTTCTATGTCTTTGTGATGGGACGCTTTACACTTCCACTTCAAGGTTCGTTTGCGATGGCGTTTTTTATCTCTCTCTCTCTCTCTCTCTCTCTCTCTCTCTCTCGTATCGAAAATCGTCGTTTGCGCTTTGAGGAGAGTTCTTTGTTGGGGCTTCGCTTCTGCGAGTATTTTACGGCTTTGGAAGAGAGAAGCGACGCGGAATCATTCGCGCTCGAAATTGCCCGCCATCTGTTTCCCTGTTAAAAAGTTTCTTTGGGGGCGTCAGCTATATCAATGCAGTATGTGTTTTTAAGGATTCTTCCTTTGTTACGTTGAGATATTGGATATATTGTATAAGATGTACATACATATATACTTATATATACATACATGTATATATATACTATACATATATTTGTGTATGTATTTATATGTATATACATACATATGTATATGTGTATATATATGTGTGTGTATGTATATATATATATATATGTGTGTGTATGTGTGTATATCAATTACATTACAGTTAAGTGTTCTCATCTGAAGAATAGATATACTCAAGACTGGAAATCTTTTATAAGACTAACAGTACTAGGAATATGGTGAAAATAATTAGCGTAATAAAGCCAAAAGCGTTTTCACGATCACCCATTGGTAGGAAAGCGACTTAACCAAGGGAGCACATTACAATGCTAGGAATGTTTTCAAAACGTCAAAAATGTCAAAATACCAAATGGCGTCTCACTGTCACCCTTTGAGAAGAAGAGTGATTTAACCCAAAGAGATCTTCTCTGCAAGCAGGAGGAGAACGTGCAAAAAGCATTCCGTGATCTGATATCACGCACGCGCGAGCGAGCAAGCGAGCTCTCGGATTTTCAACTAGATGATGCTTCGACTCCCTCTCCGCACTATTACCAGGTGGTAGCGGCTGCTGCTGCTGCTGTTGTTTTTATTGTTGTTGTTGGTGTTGGTGGTGTTGTTGCCTCTTGTGATCTTCACAAGCGAACGATTGCTGAAGGACGATTCAGCCATCGGCAGCGGCATCAGCCCCCTCCCACCTTAAGTGAGTGCTCTTCGAGTGACATTCCTCAGTCCTCAAGTCCCACTTTAAAGTAGATGCTGACTGGTTAAAGAATCATTTAGTGGAGTATGTTGAATATCCATTCTTCTTGGGTTTCTTCAAGTTTTCGTTTAAGAGATTACTTCAAATCTCCCTGGAAAATATTTATTGCATGTTAGGCTAAATCCCCATTCAAGAGGAATTGTCAAGATCATTTTCGAGCGATTACAATAAATCTCCATTCTGAATTGTCTCGAATATCCATTCAAGAGAGTACACTAAATCTTCACAGTAGACAGACTATTAAACCCAAGTTCAAGTATACACGTTGAATCTCCATTCACAGAACATGTTAAATAACCAGTCAAGGTCGTATACGTTAAATCGCAAAATTCAAATTTAGAATATATTAGATCTGTTCAAGAGTGCATGTTAAATTTTTTTTCTAGAGTGTCCCCATTCAAGGAATTACGCTAGGTCTCCATTTAAGAAAGCATTCCAGATGTTGGATTCCCATTCTCAACTTTAATTCTGCATAGAATAAGATTACTGCGAAGGGGATTTGTTAAAACTCTCATTTCGAAAAGTACTTTAAATACTTGTTCAAGAAAGTAATCGAAATCCACATTCAAGAAGTAACGTTAACTCTCCATTCAAGAGTTTACGCCAGATCCCAATTCGTCACCTAATATCCTTTTGGAATAGAAATACATAAATCCTTAGCTACTTTTGGGGGGAGAGAATATTCACCTTGCGGTGGTCAGTCAGTCACCTTAAAATAGCCACTTCATCGTAAGGGAGACGGGTAACTACCCATTCTTCTTCTTCGTTTAACGTGCTTTTTCCCATTTTTTATATGGGGTAAGTAAGCACGATGCCTTCTTTTGAAGGACTTTGATTTGGCGTTGGGGCAGACCGTAGCCTCGATCGGCTGCCCTGCCTGACATCGCTTTAGGCCCCGGTAGCGCATGTGTACCTGTATCGTACCAAATCCCCAGCTCCCTTTCTCCCAGCAGCGAGGAGAGTTGAGCGGTTAGGTCGACAGTTCGAGACGTGAGAGGTGTCTGTTATGTTTTTAGAAGATGTTGGAGTGGCTTTGTTTGTGTGTGTATTAGTCTGTAACACCCATTTGCTTTCAGCAAACCTATCCGTTAATTACATACATAATCCCGGGGTGTCTACACGGTCGGCTCCGGATTTGAACCCGCGCCACAGACCTCTATGAAGTCAGAGGATGCTGCTCTACCGACCTGGCCATCGAGGCTCTGGTAACTACCCGTTATGTTTGCCAAACGTACTAGGGAAGTCATTGAATGTTGCCGAGGACGCGGTGATGAATGCTAGTAGGCTGTATCTCAAGAGGTGCTTTTAAATCTTCATCTGTCTATTTTTGGAAATTTGGGTTCAGGAAATTTGGGTAAAACACCAGCCGCCACTCGAGAGGAATATACGATTAATGAGCGGTCATTCAGTATGGCCAGATTGGTTGGAATCTCTTCCGATATGTTTATTAAGTTTCTTGAGGTTAGTGAAACCTAACTTCAAGAGGGTAGATGTGCTGATAGCTTTTCTGAGAGATTGACTCATTTCTGAGTAACTGTATTGGATTGTCTATGCTGACCTAAAGTGGAAAACTGCAGTATCTGCAATATTTTCGAAATTGAGATAGGCTACCTACTGGGCTTGTGAAACACTAGTTCACAAGTTACTGCTATTGAGGGGATCCCATTTGCAGTATTTGCAAAATTATTAGTAAGGCAAGGGAGTCTCTACCATTTTTCTGTTTTGTATTTTGCAGATACTGCAGTTTGCCGTTATAGGCCAGTATTGAGATGTTGATGAAATCCTAAATTACAGTGAAAGTAATCTGATTAATCTCCTGATATGGAAAGGGTGACTCGTCTCAAGCTCAGCCTCCACGATAATGTCAAACTTCATCTTTAAAAAGGTTGATAAAGTTCTACCTATTGCTTGAGCTTGCTGAAGGCACCTGTTCCAGAAAAAGGCTTCGGCTCAGAACTTTCTCAAGTGCCTCAGCAACTAATTTTCCTTAAAAGGTTGTGTTTCTTCTTCCAAAACCTCTGTTTTGTTTCAGTGATAAATTTTGATATTACTCCCATTCACCGTCTAATGTTCTAGTGTACTTATGTGTGTGTGTGAGAGAGAGAGAGAGAGAGAGAGAGAGAGAGAGAGAGAGAGAGAGAGAGAGAGAGAGAGGATGTAAAGGAGGAAAATCAGTAATAACAGTTCTTCTCACTATCAGTTTGTAAACAGAAGCCCCTTCTCTCTCTCTCTCTCTCTCTCTCTCTCTCTCTCTCTCTCTCTCTCTCTCTCTCTCTCTCTCTCAATGCCTCCCTGATTGTGTCGAGAATCTGTTCCTCATACTTGGCTGTCCATGAGGTCAGTGGAGGATGTAAGGGTGCGTCGTTGTCATCACTTTTATTGGTCAGGTTTTACGAGGCTCTTTTGGTCGGGATTTAAGTGGGTGGAGAGAGAGAGAGAGAGAGAGAGAGAGAGAGAGAGAGGTGGTTTCTGTTTTCATATCTGTTGCTGTCTCTTCTCTGTAGGTGGTAAGATCCCAGCAAAATTGCTTTGGTATTTGCTAATACGTTTAAGCAGTGATTTAAATTGTTTCCATAAATCACTTGGTATCGTTTGAGAGAGAGAGAGAGAGAGAGAGAGAGAGAGAGAGAGAGAGAGAGAGAGAGAGAGAGAGGGGTCTTGTTTTCATATCTCTTGTTGTCTGTCCTTTCTTTAGGTGGTAAGATCGTAGCCTTGGCATTTGTTAATTTGTTCAAGCAGTGATTTAAATATTTCCATAAATCACTGGAGATCGTTTGAGAGAGAGAGAGAGAGAGATGGGGCCTATTTTCATATCCTAATAATATCAAAATTACCCAGATAATTGTTAACATATTCAAGCAGCGATTTAAACGGTTACCATAAATCACTTAGGATCGCCTGTAACGGAATTCCTTCTACAAAGGGGGAGGAAGGAACAACATTCCTTCGGCAAACGAGGTCGCAATAAAGAAACGGGCGATGCCAGGGCGATTCTCTAGGGGCATTCGCTTGACCAAAGGGGAAGTCGTTTGTTGCAGCGGAGTTCATGCGAGTTCACGTACCTATGACCTAATTTGTCAGATGAGATTTGTAATGTCCTATCAAGTCATATCTGTATTTAGGGATCCTATATCCTATACCCTTTTTTTTTTAAGGATTGCGTTGTCAGGGTATAGGAACCCTAGACGAGGGAGAAAAGACAAAGGACGACAACCACCGAAAGGTATGGATGGTGCCCCGGATAGGGCTACTTAAGGGCAGGAGGTGCCACATAGACTCTCCACAGAATGGGCATTGCACCATTCAGGTTTCTGGCTTTGATTTTTTTTTTTTTTTTTTTAGTTTTGTCATCTTCCAAGAACGGTATTTCCGTCGTGTGTTATTCTGCTGATTGAATACTTGGTTGATAATTGTTTGTTTCTGTTGCGTTATTTATTTATTTATTTATTTATTTATTTATTTATTTATTTATTTGCTTTGTTATCTGGTTTCCTTTGAAAGGGCACGTATCAGTAACTTGAGTAAATGAACGTTTCTCGTTACTGTGTATTCACACTAGGACCCACTAAAACTTAATGGGTCCTGATTCACACACGAAGTGCAACGAAGCTATCTAATTCCTGTTTGAATATGTTTCTCTATCATAGCATGATATTAACCTGGTATTTTTATCATTCCACAGTATTAACCTGGTATTTTTACCATACATAGTATTAACCTTGTATTTTTTATCATACCATAGTATTAACCTTTTATTTTTTTTATCATACCATAGTATTAATCTTGTATTTTTTATCATACCGTAGTATTAACCTTGTGTTTTTATCATACCATAGTATTAACCTGGTATTTTTATCATAGCATGATATTAACCTGGCTTTGTAAGGTATTCTGTATTCCCAAACGTTTAAAATGCATTATTTATTTCTTATTTATTGTTTTAGTCCTGCATGTTTTTTTTTTTTGTGAGATTTTTAGCTAACGAAAATCACCGGTGGTTCGGTGAAGGTTTTTGTAATCGTCATCTTGACTGTTCAAGGTTATGAGTTTTTCTTGATGGCATATCGCATGATTTGTGATGGAGAGAGAGAGAGAGAGAGAGAGAGAGAGAGAGAGAGAGAGAGAGAGAGAGAGCGCACGCAGAAATTTTAATGAAGCGACCATATAGGCTAATTTGGGTAAATTCAGGCCACAGGTCCCTTGAACACACCAAGATAGAGGATAAAGAAAAAGGCAGTTGGAACTTGAAAAGAGAGAAGAGTATAAAGAATAGTAAATCTTGGTCCATGTTTTTTTCAGATCCTTGAGAAATCGAGCGTTTTGGTGAACGGAGGGAATGTCCCCCGGGGAAATCCTTTGCGTCTGGTGCGACAAGGCTCACCTCCCTATTCTCTCTCATTTCAAGGTTCACCTCAGCCTTTAATCTCGTCTTCATTCATACTTCACGTGATTTTTTTTATTTATTTATTTATTTATTTTATTTTTTACTAATTTCATAGCTTAGTTGGAGTACCATCTTTCACTTTTATTATTTTATCTCCATTCATACTTCTCGCGGCTTTTTTTTTTTTTTTTTTTTTTTTTTTTTTTGCTAATTTCCTACTTTAGTTAGATTATCGTTTTTCAATTTTACTATTTCATCTTTATTCATATTTCACGCGACTTTGTTTTTTTATACTAATTTCCAAGTTTAGTTAGATTATCGCATTCAACTTTCATTATGTCGCTTCTGTTAATGAATCTCGTGGCGCCCACCTTTACTATTATGTCATTTAGTATTTCTGTTTCATCGGAGACTTATTTTTTATTTTTATCATCTATTTCAGTAAATGTCTATGACATTAATTCATCGAATTAACTATATATCGTTTGCTTTTAGAAGGAGATGGCAAGGAAAATGGTAAAATGTTTGTATTATTCAGAAATTTATGTGAATTCCACTTACTTTATTTTTTTTTGCAGGCCACTGGGTGCAGGGTTTTAGGAAAAAAAAAACAATTTAACTCCGTGTCACTGAATGTATATTAGATCAAACATAAGTCTTGTTTTTTGTTCAGGATTTTTTTTTTTAAGCAAAGAGCAAAGTATCCCGTTGCACAAATCCAAACCATGAGAAAATAATGTCTGTAGATTTACTATGTACAAAGAGCCCCATTCCATATTCCTCTTTATTTTAAGGTCCACTTAATTTTTTTTTCATGTTCATAATTCGTTTTTTCACTTTTTTTCCTTCCTCATTTCCAAGTCTTCCGATTTGCTTAAATTACTCTTGATAACGTGGATGGTTTGAAGTTCTGTTCAACTATTTCTCCCAACCCAGATTCGATTCCTGGGGTGGAATTAGTTATTGCGTGTCATTCTCAAAATTCGGATCTTGTGTTTGCAGTGGATAAAGTACCTAAAATATTAAAGGAAAATTAGGAATTGGTAACGCTTTGTTTATTTATGTATTTTTTTTGTAAAGTTGCGTGATAATGAATATCTCTCTCTCTCTCTCTCTCTCTCTCTCTCTCTCTCTCTCTCTCTCTCTCTCTCTCTCTCTCTCTCTCTCTCTGCAGTAGGAAAATTATTTATCCAGAGCGACACTTTTGAAAATGACGTCACAGGTATTTTGATGTTTTTCCCACATGGCTCCGTGAAAGTGTTCCTATTCCTTTAACCCCACTTCAGCTTTTATTCTTTGTCTGTGAAAGTTTTCCTATTTCTTTAACCCCGTTTTATCGTATTAAGCTTTGCCCTTTCGTGCGATAACTCCCAAGGCTTAGTAAATTCCATGTTTGTAGAAGCTGTTGTCTTGTGTAATATGACTGACAGACGGTAATCAGTTACATTTGACATGTATCGGTTGTCTTAATTTCAATGTTCAGTGGCGTATTCTTCACATTTTTCGTCTTTGAAATTGTATCAGAGTTATTCAAAGAACAAAATTATCCAGTTAAAGCTTTTTCAAATTCAGGAGCTATATTCTCCGTATTATTGATTGATCGGTTGATTTTAAGGTATATGGCATTACAACTGAGAGGGCGCCAGTGGCACCTTTCTGTAAGATTCGTATTAATTTTGTCAAGAAAATGAATATAAGAAATCGTTCATATTTTATTTTGTGGTATCCTAGAAGCATATTCTATCTTGATTTCAAGGGATTGGTGTGAAATGTCAAACTTTTGACATTTTTTTTTGTCTCGAGTTTGATGCCAATTATCGTAACGTTATCTCTATAACATGTAACAAGTCTCTCTCTCTCTCTCTCTCTCTCTCTCTCTCTCTCTCTCTCTCTCTCTCTCTCTCTCTCTCTCTCTCTCTCTCTCTCTGTGTGTGTGTGTGTTGTGTAATTTAATCTCTGTAAAATGCTTAGAAGCGGAGTGTAGCGACAAACATGTCAAAAATGATAAGAACTTGGATAGTGTTGTCACGCACTATCAGCTGCCAGATAGCGCCAGTCAAGAACGGTCTTGTGAGAAATTACGTGTGCTGATTATTTTCGTAAGCAGGGAATGAATACTTGTGTATTATAAAGCTGTCATCATTTTTTCAACGCTAGATAGTGCCGTGATAAATAAAGAACTAATAGAATGTAGTATAGTTACATCATCTCACATCTAAGAATGTTATTTACATTTGAGTAGCAAATAACGTTGAAGAATGTTGTTCACATTTCAATATAAAATTGCTCTTCATTGAAAGCGGCCTTTGAATGAAACCATACCAACGACACACCACTTCATTTAAAACCTGATTTATGATTGGGCAGTCATTGACAGGGTGTGACCGCCACCGATCACGAAACTAGAGAGAGAGAGAGAGAGAGAGAGAGAGAGAGAGAGAGAGAGAGAGAGCTACCTATCTGATACTCCAACCCGAAATGACAAAAGAGCTGGATTGCGTACGTGTATCTATTTCGTCGGAGTTGGAGACTCTGCGATAAGGGTACCCAGATAGCCCTGGCCGGCGGAGTGCCTCAGGGGATGCGGCTCTCACCCCTGTGACTAAAGGTCACAAGGACAAGTGTCCCGAATCGCGTCACCATTGCGGGGTCTGCAGTAATCTGGGACTGCCAGTGGTTTTGGCTCGAACTTCATCATATTACCCAGAATAGAGGTGGGGATTGTTAGGGAGGGGGATGGTAGCGGGGGCGGGGCGGTGATTTAGGGGATGGGACCTGGGGTAGATTTGTTTTGGGACCCGGGTTGGTGTCGGAGTTACGGTGAAAGTTCCTGGAAAAGCCTTTTACTGGTTTATAATTTTAATTGGGTGGTAATGTTATGTTCGAGTTGTGGTAATGGAGAGAATGATAACAATAACCGTATATATTGTATGTTGTGATGAAATATTAGGTTTTAAAGTGAATGGTGTTTCATTACTTCTATTTCATGCATTGAAAACAGTAACATTAAAGCTTTTTTATTCTTATTGATGTGAATAATGTGTCATCGACTTATCTCAGTAATTATTATTACTATTGTTGTGTTGATAAAAATAAATGAATGTTTCGACATATTTCAACCTTTATTTTTAATAATAATAATAATAATAATAATAATGATAATAATAATAATAATAATAATAGTAGTAGTAGTAGTAGTAGTTATAAAGCCTTGTCCACTTACTTCAACATTAACTTATATAAATGCTGTAATAATAATAAATGTTCGACATATTTCAACCTTTGTTTTTAATAATAATAATAATAATAATAATAATAATAATAATAATAATAATAATAATAATAATAATAAAGCTTTGTCCACTTACTTCAACATTAATTTATATTAATGCTGTAATGATGATAATAACAACAACATTGTAGGGACGATGAGTACGTAAAAATAATGGCATATAAAGTTGTTTCTTTCATACTGGTTTCACAATGAAACTTTTTTTTTTTCCTTGTCATTTTTTTTCCTTGATCTCTCGCAAGGCGAGGGTCCCCATAAGCTTCTTTGGGATGTAACAGGATTTACTTGTAAATGTATGCAGGTGTTGGGTTTCAGCCTGCATAAATTTGACCGGCTTAATCTTCGAAATCCTTCAAGAGGTTTCAAAGAGAAGGATGACCTTCGTTTCCGCTCTCTCGGGAGTTCCTCATGGGAAGCTCAGGGCCATTTGCGCTTTATGAATGTGTGTGTATATGTATATATATATATATATATATATATATATATATATATATATATATATATATATATATATATAAATATATTTATATATATATATATATATATATATATATATATATATATATATATATATATATATATGCTCTTGTATGGAAATATTTATATTATCATCATAATTTGCCATTATTTTTATTTCAATATTTTTTCATTGCTGTTATTATTATTATTATTATTATTATTATTATTATTATTATTATTATTATTATTATTATTGGCAACGGTTTGGGTATAGCTGTTATTATTTTAATCTGTTTATCTCGTGACCCTGATCCGAAATAAAGGATATTACTTGTGCATATGTGCATATATATATTATATATATATATATATATATATATATATATATATATATAGAGAGAGAGAGAGAGAGAGAGAGAGAGAGAGAGAGAGAGAGAGAGAGAGAGAACAAGCGGACCAGACCTTCCAATCAACCGAGAACCAATACCAACCAGACCACTTGTCTGGTCCGCGGCGTTAGGATTCATAAAGCTGTCGGCAATATTTTCGACAACTTCTTTTAATAAGTTTCTTTGACGCAGAAGCAGCAGCTGCCTTTGCACGGAGGACGTATTAGAACATCTCGGTTCTGCCAGTGTCATTTAACCCTTGCAGTCGTGGAGAGTCAGGAAGTTAGCCAGTCAGTCCCCTCTGACGTACACGCGTACGTTACGGAAATTCCTTCGTCCTTCTGTATTCCCCTTGTCGTTCAGAAGATAATCACTTTGACTTCTGGGAAGAGAATTCCTGTAATACCATTGATATAAGCCTCTCTCTCTCTCTCTCTCTCTCTCTCTCTCTCTCTCTCTCTCTCTCTCTCTCTCTCTCTCTCTCTCTCTCTCTCTCTCTTAGTCACGTTCGGATTTATCAAATAAGGTTTTTACTTTATATATATGTATGTATATATATGTATACGTGTATATATATATATATACGTATATATATATTATAAATATTATATATATATACACATACACATGTACATGTATGCATATACATAGAATTCCCGTGTTATCATTGATATAAGCCTCATCTCTCTCTCTCTCTCTCTCTCTCTCTCTCTCTCTCTCTCTCTCTCTCTCTCTCTCTCTCACACAATAAGGTATATATATATATATATATATATATATATATATATATATATATATATATATATATCCAATGTAGAAGTGTTAGATTGTGTTGTTTATGACTTTTTTTTTCATTTAAAGAAAAATATTATCCCGAAGATGTGATCTTTACAACCGCTTGTAGGGAATCAAGTACAAGTTCCTAAAGCGTCATATCTAATCATCAACTTTTTTCTCTCTCTCTCTCTCTCTCTCTCTCTCTCTCTCTCTCTCTCTCTCTCTCTCTCTCTGTGCTTAAGAGAACGGCCGCTATGATCTCGACCTCCTGCGATGTGTATAAGAGTACCGAGCGGTGATGTTAGATCTATCTCTAAACAATGCCTCGTTAAGCTCTCTCTCTCTCTCTCTCTCTCTCTCTCTCTCTCTCTCTCTCTCTCTCTCTCTCTCTCTGTTCCCCTTGTATTTATCTTCTTTTTGTGTCTGCGTTCTCCCCTTCACCCATCTCTATTAATTCATCTCCTCTTATTCCTTTCCTTCAACCATTTGCTCTCTCTCAATTTATTTGCCATCTCTTTCTGTCTTGTCTCCTTCCCCCATCCCAAATTATTCATCTGCTCTTTCTCCTTTTCATCACCCGGTTTCTCTCTCTCTCTCTCTCTCTTTCTCTCTCTCTCTCTCTCTCTTTCTCTTTCTCCATTTATTTATCATCTCTTTCTGTCTTGTCTCCTTCCCCCGTCCCAAATTATTCATCTCCTCTTTCTCCTTTTTATCACCCGGTTTATCTCTCTCTCTCTCTCTCTCTCTCTCTCTCTCTCTCTCTCTCCATTTATTTGCCATCTCCTTCTGTCTTGTCTCCTTCCCCCATCCCAAATTATTCATCTCCTCTTTCTCATTTTCATCACCCGGTTTCTCTCTCTCTCTCTCTCTCTCTCTCTCTCTCTCTCTCTCTCTCTCTCTCTCTCTCTCTCTCTCTCCGTGTTCCCCTCACACTCAATCACGGCTTGACCGCACCCACATCCACTCCACACTCATTATGCACTTTATACATTTTATGCAAGGCTCATAAAACTATTATGCACGACGGCTAAACCGTGGTCGAGATGGAGGGGATTAAATTGACACCGGAGAGAGAGAGAGAGAGAGAGAGAGAGAGAGAGAGAGAGAGAGAATATGGCCAGCACAATGCAGACCCTAAATGAAAGGAGGAAAGACGAAAAGAATGACTGGCCGAGATGCCGGTCGTGGCAAAATGTTTGTCAATCCGATGAATCTGATTAATAGGGTGGTTTTGATACGGGCTCTAATTGGAGAAGAGAAAATGAAAAAAGGGAAAAGGTTAAAGGGGGGTGTTTGCATTTGAGTTATTTTTTTTTTCATGTTATTTGTAGACATGTATTTTCTTTTTGTTGTGACATATTTTGATGCTTGTTACATTTATGCAAACTTTTAAATGGAATAATTAAGAGTGGCACTTGAATGAGTATCGCCTTATTTCAAGTGGATAATTTGGAGGCTACTGCCCACCATGTCACCTGATGTTACGTCAGTTGTCAGTTTAACCCCTTTACAAGGGATTAAAATTTAGAGTTTACCTAAAGTATAAATCTTACTCATACGAACGGTTTAAAAGATTTCATGTATACCTATATTATACTTATAGTTGCACAACGCATTTTGATAATATTATTATTTAGTAGATGAAGCCTATTCATATGGAACAAGCCCACCAAAGGGGCCACTGACTTGAAATTCAAGCTTCCAAAGAATATTATGGTGTTCATTAGGAAGAAGTAAGAGGAGATAAAGGGAAATACAGAAAGAAGAAATCTCTCTTATTAAAAATAAACAAAAAAATTATAAATGGATAAATAGATAATAGTTTATAAAAATGCAAGGAGAATAGTGTTAGGGTAGCAATGCATTGCATTTTTGCTTGAACTTCTGAAGTTCCAGTTTCGCAACATCCTCTGGGAAGCTGTTCCACATTGCAACGGTGCGAGGAGGAATAAATGACCTCTGCAACTGAGAAGTTCAACAGCGAGGCACATTTACTGCATATTGGTGCTGGTGTTCAGGTGAAGGGGATCAGGGATCACCGCATGCCCCAACTGGGTATTTCAGGCTCGATGGAAGCCATGGTCTTCAAAAATATTGAATTTTGGGTGTGCTTAAGTTAGATTTGCGATACCGCCATGAATTTTAATTCAGAATGCTTTTCATACTTGCATGGAGCTTACTTGTCCTCTCAAGTACAACGTATTTTACGGTTCGCGAGAATTAAGAATTTTTGTCTTGGTCGTTACTCCCTTTT
>NC_089750.1:66887206-66889706 GCF_040412425.1 Macrobrachium rosenbergii
GAAGAAAAGAAAAATAATCACTTTCATGTCGATATGTACAGTATATATATATATATATAATATATATATATATATATATATATATATATATATTATATATATATATATATATATATACATATACATATACTGTATATATACATACACACACTGTATATATCGACACGAAAGCGATTATTTTCTTTTTATTCTCAAGTAACGGGTATTATTATTATTATTATCATTATTATTATTATTATTATTATTATTATTATTATTATTATTATTATTATTATTATTATTTTTCAAGCTCATCATATCACACTGTTCAAAGACTTTCAAAGGTCACCCTCGTGACTGCTACATATATATATATATATATATATATATATATATATATATATATATATATATATATATACATACATATATATAAATGATTGTACGTTCTTTGATAAATTACCGTGTTCTTTAGCTTTATTTTCTAAAATTCATTTTCGTAATTATTATTATACTTTCTGGAGCTATCAGTCGTTCTCTTAACTGTTATGTTTTATCGACTTGTCAGTGTGCTCATGGTCTGGTATTTCTTAGTCTTACCTTTTCCACAGCTTTATGTTATTTAGGTAAATTTTGCTGTTAAAGTTGCATTTGTAAGTTACTTTTCCTTAGTTCAGATTTATATTTTTTCCTGTAGAGTAATAGCACACCGGTATTTAAATGCTGTTCTTTGGAATGATGAAATACGTCATTGTGGTTTGGTTGAATTACGAGTGTACAATTTTCTGCTGCAGCATTGCGTACGGCTTTTATTGTGTTGCTTATTTTTATTAATGAATTTCGTCGTAAAATAGCATGAATTACGCTTGTAATTATCATTTGGTAGTGCCTGTTCCTGAAAGTTAATACTTTATTTTATTTATTTATGTATTTTTGTTATTTGTTCTGCATTTCTGTAGGTCTTTTCATTTGGATAATTTCAGAAAGTTCTTCGGATAGGGAGTAGGTGTTATTTGATGGGTGCATATACAGGTTTTCGTAATTGTCATTCACATTACAGTTCTCTTCAGCGGAGGCAAGCTGGTTCTTGATATTTGGATCGCAAAGAAACTTGTTTATGTGTACACTGATTCGATGAAACACGACCGAGAAATGCTGATCATTAATAGTGGTTCCATCGCTAGAAATTTTTATTTCTTGTTGTCTGCAAAAATGTTGATTGTTTAATTTCTTGTGCAGGTTGTTTTCTTTTCCCATGAAGGATTGGCTTTGAGAAATATAGACTGCTCCTCGCGAGCTAAAAAAATAAAACAGAAAAAATACTACAAAAATTAAACAGTGCACTGCCTTGTTCGTAATTCATATGGTGATCTTATTCTTTTGCCAGTTAAAACCTGTGATATTATAAATCCTTCATCGGTCTCATATTTGTCGTAAAATGTCCTATGCTGAGTTCTGTTTTAATGATTTCTGGCGTTTTCCTAATTTCAGTCGCAGAATATATTAATTACTTGATTTCTCACTGTAGTATTTTGAATCATTTTTTAAATTCAATCGAAATAGATTTTAATGACTTAGGTTAGGCCGTAAGCAGTTTGGTCACCATTAGTTCACTCCCAGTAAATTTGGCAATCTTTCGTTTGCTCTTTACTGGTATCAGAAGGTTAATATAGGTTGCATATTGCTTAAATTGCACGCTGAACACATGCGCATAAGTTTGGAAGAAAGTTTAGTTTTAATACGGAACTGTTAATCCATATATATAGTTTCTCGAATGAAAGGACCCGTTTTTCCGAATTAGATTTATATTTTCTGTAAAGGTAAACATCTACAATGAAACAAATTATTGTACAGACGTGATGAAGTGAACATATCGCCAACGTTCTTTTATAGGACGCCAGTGTTTACAGAACATTGATTATTAACGGTCGATCATTTCTTAGTCACACTGTTTAATGATGAAAATCGAACACAGCAAGGAAAAGACCTAACGGATAAGTGATGTATTTATTGGTCGGAAAACGTCAGTTTTTGAGAATGTATATTACCCTTAGTATGTGATTTAGGTTCCGTGGGCTGTGACCTGGAATGTCAAATGATGAGATACTTGGAATATATTCAATACATAACAGTCTCATCAGTTGTGAGGATAAGCAGTTTTATTCGCCAGCGCGAATTCCTGGAAGGGACGTTTTCCAGTTCCCTGCCGTAAATAGTGATGATGTAAACCTGTCCAGGAATACATATATTGCCTGGGGCCTTGGCTTCCAGAAAACCATTTCTTTCATGGACATCTTTGCTATTGTCACGAAAGACTCGAGGATTCTGAGATGGCGAAAATTTATTCAAATTTTAAATATAGTTTCACTGCTTTTTGTTTTCGTTATTTATTTATTTATTTATTTATTTATTTATTTATTTATTTATTTTTTTACTTATTTACTTATTTATTTTTGGGTACACAAGCATCGTCGTCATTGTAACAGACACGGAATTTCTGAACGGAAGGTTCCGTTCCGTA
>NC_089750.1:66902206-66912206 GCF_040412425.1 Macrobrachium rosenbergii
ATTCTTGCCAATAAATTTACGTACTGCTAGCGTTATATATGTTGTCAAGGTCAGAATTGCTAATAGTCGAAGCTCTTTTTCCTTCATTAATAATCTTTTTTTTTTTTATGTGACCTTTGACCCTTCTCAACATGTCACCTTGAAACTGCAATCTCTTCCAAGCAAATTGTTCATGGTAGACTTCAATATTCCTTATCCGCGAACATTTACCATTGTTGTGATGTCTGACCTTGATGCTTATTTTGCATGATTGTTACGCGACCTTGATTATTTTAAGTATTCTGTGAGAAATTCTGGGAGTTTTTCGCATAAAATCGTTGATAAGGAATACATTACTAGATATAAGATCAGTAGGTAATTTACACTGAAAGAGTTTATCAGGAATTTTGGAACGTGGCTCTATATACACTTTTTCATGAATTCGACCGTTGAATTTGTAGTCGAAATAAAGGAAAGTTGTATCAAACAGCTGGCGTTGGAGTTTTTCAGATAAAATCAATGATAAGAAATGAATTATTAGATATAAAATCATTAAGTAATTTCCTTTGTAAGAGGCTATCACGAATTTTGGAATATGGACTATATAGGAAATACACCTTTTTCATGAATTAGATCGTTGAATTTTGAGTAAAAATAAAGAAAAGTTACACAATTGACTTGGATGTCATGAATCTTATTTATTATTATTATTATTTGTCTTCAAATTTGGCCCAAAACGCAAATGATGGAATGAAAACACTTACATCTTTACGTAATTTCATAGTCACTAGAATGTCAGGATTGATAACACGATTGACTGAACACAAGGAATTCAGTTAAAACAAATGTTTACAAATAATTTTAGCGTTAGTATCTCGATCGTCATTTTTAAAAATAAAATTTGGGGACATTACATCTTAGAAATATATTGATTCACCAGTCATTGTTGCTTTTCCGTTTTGTTGCAATTACAGAAAAAAAAAACTGTCATATCTACTCTTTAGTTTAAAGCAATTTTTTCCCATGTTCATCCCTGGCGCAATCCGAGTCGATTTTGTCTAATCTATCCGAGTGACTTGGAAGTTAAACCACTTTTCTCCTAATGCGTATCATGAGACTAGCGATGCTAGTCACGAACTAGGGAGCTAATAGTTAACGATCTCCAGCTGCTCACAGGAAAACATAATGTACCGAAATTGAAGACTTTTATATCTTGTTTGCTTTTTTGTAAATCTGCCGAGGGGACGCGCTCGTAAGTATATGCTTCTGCGCATTCTTTGTTATGTCTTCGTTGTTGCAAATTCTTTTTTTTTATTTGTAGTGCTGGGAATTCTATTTCCCCTTGCAGTGCGGCAAATTCCTTTTACATTTACATTTGCAGTATTGCAATTTTTTTTACCTTTGCTAATGCGGTGTTGCAAATTCATTTGACACTTGCAGTCCTGCAAGTTCTGTTGACATTTACATTTGCATTGTTACAAGTTCGTTTTAAATTTGCATTTCCAGTGCTGCAAGTTCTTTTTACCCTAGCAAGTGTAGTGCTGCAAATTCGTTTTACCTTTACAGTGTTGCAGATTCTTTTAACCTTTGCGGTGCTGCAAATTCTTTTATATTTGCGTGTGCAGTCTGCAAAGCCTTTTTACATTTGGATTTGCAGTGCTGCATTTTTTTTTACTTTTTGTATTTATTGTGCTGCAGAATTCTTTTACATATGCATTTGCAGTGCTGCACATTGTTTTTAAATTTGCATTGGCAATGCTGCAAATTCTTTTTACATTTGAATTTACATTGCTGCAAATTCCGTTTTTGTTGAATTGTGCAATGCTGCAGATTCCCTTACATTTGCAGTGCTGCAGATTCCTTTTACATTTGCAGTGCTGCAAATTCTTCTTACATTTGTAGTTCTGCAAAATCTTTTTACATTTGTAGTTCTGCAAAATCTTTTTACATTTGTAGTTCTGCAAAATCTTTTTACATTTGTAGTTCTGCAAAATCTTTGTACATTTGAGGTGCTGAAAATTCTTTTTACATTTGTAATGCTGCAAATTCTTTTTACATTTACCAGTGCAATGCTGCAAATTCCTTTTACATTTACAGTGCTGCAGATTCCTTTTACATTTACAGTGCTGCAAAATCCTTTTACATTTAGTGCTGCAAAGTCCTTTTACATTTACAGTGCTGCGAAATCCTTTTACATTTAGTGCTGCAAAGTCCTTTTACATTTACAGTGCTGCAAATTCTTTTTACAGTAACATTTGCAATCGCAGCGTTTGCACGTTGAATTCAATAACACGCAAAGTATACTTGCGGCTGCAGTCGAGCCATGCAGAGCTGTGACGGAGAGGAGGAGTTGGGGGGGGGGGTGTCTGAGGGTTAGGTAAGGAGAGAGAGAGGGGGGTTCCTTCAGAGCCGTGATCCCCATCATTAAGGTGTTATCGCCTCCTTGATTGGTGTGTAACGCGATCCCGAGTTTCCTTCTCTCTCCCTTTTCTGTCACTCCGTCCTGGATCTGGATGCGCCTGGATGAAATTCGGATTAACCCCTGCGCGCAGGCGCGCGCGAGTCGGCTTCGGATTGCCTGCTTTGTTCGGGCAAACTTGAGTTTTTTTTTTTTTTTTTCTGGCGACTGGGAAATTTACATTCTGGATTCGGGCGTTTCCATTTGTCAAGGTGTTGGAAAATATCTTGTTTGTTTTTATTTTGTTGTTCTCATTTTATTATTCGGTTGTTTACTTAAAATTTGCTTCTATGTTCGTAAATTCATCAGTGTCTCAATTCCACTTATAGAACCTCTATTCTGCAGAAACTTGCTCTGCAAGGTCTTGTCCCCCTGTGGTTGTTCCATATCAATGTTTACCCTTTTAGAATAATAACAGAAATAATAATGATGATGATAGTAGTATTGTAACACAAAACTGGAGTAAATGAAGATCCCAGTCAAGGTGTTTGGAGGTGGTTTAGTAATGTAGTGAGACTAAGAGAAAATGGATCAATTGACCGAATCCAGGAGTCGGAGTCCCAAGGAAAGAAGCAGAGACAGACCAAGAAATAATAGCTTGCAGTGGAGGAAGGAGTCCTAGAAAGAGAGGTCTTTCAGTTAGAAAGGTGTAGATAGCACACTGTGTAAAGAATTTAGACGTGCTAATTGTGAGAATTCTGCATTCACATTTATTTATTTTTTATTTTACAAAAGGAGGATTATTCCTAACTCATTGGATCGAAGATGAATTTAGCAGTGACTCCTGCCTCGTTTTCTCTATGTGGGAACCCTTGTCAAGGGCTGCTTATTTAAAAAAAGAAGAAGATAATAATAGATGATAATTTAATCCAGACTCTAGTTTTTCATCGGAACGACCGGGCAGCATACATACCCTCATGCCCATAATAATGGATTTATGACTAAACTCTTAAAAGCAAACAATTAAAACAGATCATTCGATTAACCGAAGGAAAAAGAAGCAAAAAAGCAGAAGAAAAAACTTAAATTCCAGCTTCTGTTACCTCGTAAGTGTTAAGGTCACAGGACATTCTACCTCTTCTTCGTTGGACGAGTCACTCCTGACTAACCTTCAGTCGTCGGGAGCGATCGCTCCGCCGGGCAAATTGGTCACGACCCCCGGACGATTGTGTCAGGAGTCGTTTATCATTCGTTATCATTATTATGCAACGCGGCGGACGCTTCGTCCTCGGCCATCATAGCTGTCGAGTCTTGAGAACGAGAGAGAGAGAGAGAGAGAGAGAGAGAGAGAGAGAGAGAGAGAGAGAGAGAGAGAGAGAGAGAGAGAGAAGAGAACGTCCCCGGGGGGGAAAAACTAGATGTACTCGTGGTTAGGATCTGGGAAAACTTGAATCATGAGCGTGATTCTTATTTTTTCATCATACGCACATCAGCTGCGTGTTTTTATGTCTCCATGCACACGCAGCTATGCAGGGGTTATTAATGCGTATGCATTTACAGTATGAAATTCCAGCTATCTATTTGTTTATTTATCTATGACATTTTACTGCACAGTGGGTTTCATCCATTATTCAGCACTTCGATTATGAATGAGTCAGTGACTGTTTTGTGTGTGTGTGTTTTTATTTTATTCCGGCCCAAATTTAGGGAAACATTGGTTTAAGATTACAAAAATCGATCCCACGGGGAAACGTTCCCGAAAACCTGTTGTGTCTGTGTTGGCTTCAGCAGTGAATTATGTACCTGACAATTTGCAGGTAGAGGTAGGTTGCGGCCAGAGTAGAGATTGGTAATTTCATTCTAAAGAGACTATCCTGATAAGGGTTACACCTTGTACACCTTCTTGTACTAACCCCCTTAAGGGTAAAGGCGCATACTGTATATATATATATATATATATATATATATATATATATATATATATATATATATATATATATATATATATATATATATATATATATATATATATATATATATATATATATATATATATACACACATGTACATAATCACAATCACAAGGGAACTTATTTGTCAATTATATGACTTGGTAATTCTTTATCAGAGGTTTAATACGTGTTTACAGCCATCTTCTCGCTCCATACCATCTGTTTGCTTATTAATATTAATTATCGTACCTCACCCGAATTCATATTACGGCCCAGGTGTTGCGAAAGATGAAAGGAAAAAAGCACTTTTACCTTTTTTGATCTTTTTCATTCGTTTTAAAAAGTGAAAGATTTTCTCATCCCAGACAGCGGCGACCGGAAGGTAATTTTTTATATTAATTTTTACACACCGGCTTCTCTCGCTCGATAGTTACTACGGTCACTTTTTTTTATTAATGCTAATTAGCGTGGGAGTCATCGTAAATTATCCTGCATTATCATGTTTACGTGTTTGTTAACCGTGATGGGTATAATTTTACCCGTGTAGTCATCAGCTACTTGATTTGTGACCGCGAAGTGACATGGTATTTTCAAGCCCGCGTCCTGCAACCTCCGTCCTCTTTACGACCCACTGCAAGTTCCTCATTGGACGGGTCGATATCGTACTCGGCTAGCGCTCAGCTAGACCCGCGTTCGATTCTCCGGCTGGCCAATGAAGAATTAGAGGAATTTATTTCTGGTGATAGAAATTCATTTCTCGGTATAATGTGGTTCGAGTTCCACAATAAGCTGTAGGTCCCGTTGCTCGGTAACCAATTGGTTCTTAGCCACGTAAAATAAGTCTAATCCTTCGGGCCAGCTTCTCTAGGAGAGCTGTTAATCAGCTCAGTGGTCTGGTTAAACTAAGGTATACTTAACTTATGACCCACTGCAGCTGACTTACTGTCGGGATTGTGACTCATTGCTAATGTTAGCAGACAGACTGCACTAAGATTCGAGTTGGCAACCGAGATGGGCTAAATATACGATTTAAGCTCAGCTCCAGGAGGAAATTTTAATTACGACTGGAAATGGAGAAATGGGCGAACTTTCCCTGAGGTCACAAGAAGCAGTTTCTATTGTTATTTGAACAAACATATCTGTGTGTGATTTGTGAAGGTGCTGTTTATCTTATTTTTTATTACTGTTATTATCGTTCGTCCCCTATCGGCAAGGTCTAAGGAGGATAAGATTTTTCCCACTGTTCATTCGTTTAGCTAACTTATGCCTTATTATTATTATCATCACCAGTCTCTTATCGGCAAGGTTGGAAGGAGACTAGATTTTCCGTTCTTTTCGTCTGTCCGTCCATCCGCATGTCTGTCACGCATACCTTTATCATCGCAACTCCACACGCGCAATTAAGGGAATATAACTTAGCTTTTTACATAAGTTGACTGTCATGTATAGCTATGTATGAATGGAGATCTATCTATCTGTTCACACTGTCCGTCGCTTATTGTAGTAGATACTTCCTTTCATCTTAGTTGTCTCTGAAGCTCAGAGTAGGTGAAATCATGGTACAAAATCCGTAGACTTTTTACCGAAAACTCTATGTGCCGAGAAAATTGTAGGAGTTATCGAACTATAATCCCAGAATTAAGGGACAGTTTATCACCAAGATGCAACTTTGTGAACATATATTTGGCATAAAACCTGTACTTCATCCAGTTTGCCTTAAAAAGTGTTCTGTAATACGTACGTTTTGAAGAAAAGAATTAAATAATTCCGAGTTAATTTTCAAAGGACTTTTTTATTGCGTGTGTTAGAGCACGAGTCTTGACCCCGTGTGACCCAAGACCATTAGATTCCATTAAATGCTTCCTTTGAAGGCATACCATGTCGTAAACTTCGGGGAAATAATAGAAATAATAATAGAATGAATGCATAATAATAGGAGGGAAAAAAAGAGAGGAAAAAAACAAAGTTTTGGGTATTCCCTGCAAGACGTTTTATGACCATTCTTCATGCGGTTGATCTCTCTCTCTCTCTCTCTCTCTCTCTCTCTCTCTCTCTCTCTCTCTCTCTCTCTCTCTCTCTCTCTCTCTCATACACACACGCACACGCACACACACATTTTGATTAAGATACCGTGAAGGCAGGCTGCGTCCAGTTAAATTTTTTTAAACAGATTTGAAAGACATTCTAAAATCTATAGTCACATTAATTTTTACTTTTATTTAGAAGTTTATTAAGATATTTAACAGGACATCTAGTTACTTTCATGCAGCGTAAATATGTTTGTTGACGGACAGTTGACAAGTTTGGAAGACGTTCAGATAGCTAATAACTTTGATTTTTATTTAGAAGCGTATGAAGATGACTAGCAGTTCAACTCTTAGTCACTTTCATACCATGGAAATATGTTTGTCGACGGACAGTTGAACACAGCTGATTCCCTACTATGAAAACCTTCAGATAGCCTCGAAATCCTGTTGTAAAATCATAGTATTCAAGACTCGTATAAAAAACAAAAAAAAACACCTTCGACAAACGCGACCAGCGCAGTATCGCACGCCTGTTTAAAGAATTCCTCGCTTTTAAGAGCAATGAAAGAAAACGTCCGCCGAAGGTGTAATTTCCTCAGCCGCAAGGTTCAACGAGCACCAGCGAATCGACGACTTTTAAAGTGGAATGATCAAGAGCCGATTCAAAAGGCAACGGTATTTGCTGTCGCCTTTCGGACTTTTTTTTCCGTGTTGGTAAAAACTTGATTGTATAGCCTCACAACGAATTACTTTTATGTTCTGTTTGCATTTCCTGTTGTTTTTTTGTATCTGGAGGTTGTTTTCTAACTGTTTGTAAAGACTTGGATTGTTATTTTTCTGAATGAGAAGTATGAAATATTTGTTGTTTCCGGTACGGTCAGAAGGAAGATACGATGATAGCTCCCCAGCAGAAGTAGATTTATAACATTAGGTAGTACTACTTCAGAGTTCATAGATATGCAATCTAGATTGAGAGAGAGAGAGAGAGAGAGAGAGAGAGAGAGAGAGAGAGAGAGAGAGAGAGAGAGAGAGAGAGAATGAATGACAATTCAGCCCTGGCCATTTTATGGCCTGTGTGGGTTTTGTTCAAATCTAATCCTTGAGTGGCACTCGTAGGTGTGACCACCACCGGCTGGCACTTGTTGCAGTTTGTGGGTCTCAAGTCTTAGGTCACAACAGAGGCCGCTAATAGCAACAACGACCAAGTCGAGTCTTCTTCTCCTCCCCACCCCCCCACCCCCAAATGGGACGCTTCAATATCCGGAGTCCAAGTGGCATTCATCATACCCTGATTTGGCATCGCCTTTGCACCTGTTGCTGTCTTGCCCTGGCAAAGGGAGAATTTCATACTTAGCAACCCTCCGAGGCCCTTTCCCTCTTCCCCCAAATCGCGTTCACTCTGCAACGAAAGTTTTGGCTAAATGGATGCCGCTCTCCCCTCGACAGCGAGTAGTATCCTAAAGAAAAGGCAGCTCTGCCTCTACGAGAAACATTTTTACTAAAAGAATGTTGTTTGCAGCTGCATTAGATAATGATTTGTTAAAGGAATGACACTTTTCCATCTCCGACAGATGTTTTTTAGACGAAACAAAGTATTTTTTCTATTAAAACAGAACGTTTGCGAAAAGAATATATCTCGTCCACCTGCGATAAATTATTTTGCGAAAAGAACGCAACTTTTCCATGGGCAGCGAACGTTATGGCGAAATGAATGCAACTCTTCCATGGGCAATGAATAGTCTGGCGAAATGAATGCAACCCTTCCATTGGTAATCAAACAGTCTGGCGAAATGAACGCAACTCTTCCATGGGCAATGAACAGTCTGGCGAAACGAACGCAACTCCTGGCCAACGAACAGCCAGGCGAAATGAATGGAACTCTCCCATCGGCATCGAACGGTCAGGCGAAATGAATGCAACTCTACCATCGGCATCGAACAGTCAGGCGAAATGAATGGAACTCTCCCATCGGCATCGAACGGTCAGGCGAAATGAATGCAACTCTCCCATCGGCATCGAACGGTCAGGCGAAATGAATGCAACTCTCCCATTGGCATCGAACAGTCAGGCGAAATGAATGCAACTCTCCCATCGGCATCGAACAGTCAGGCGAAATGAATGCAACTCTCCCATCGGCATCGAACAGTCAAGCGAAATGAATGCAACTCTCCCATCGGCATCGAACAGTCAGGCGAAATGAATGCAACTCTCCCATCGGCATCGAACAGTCAGGCGAAATGAATGCAACTCTCCCATCGGCATCGAACGGTCAGGCGAAATGAATGCAACTCTCCCATCGGCATCGAACGGTCAGGCGAAATGAATGCAACTCTCCCATCGGCATCGAACAGTCAGGCGAAATGAATGCAACTCTCCCATCGGCATCGAACAGTCAGGCGAAATGAATACAACTCTCCCATCGGCATCGAACAGTCAGGCGAAATGAATGCAACTCTCCCATCGGCATCGAACGGTCAGGCGAAATGAATGCAACTCTCCTATCAGTATCGAACAGTCAGGCGAAATGAATGCAACTCTCCCATCGGCATCGAACAGTCAGGCGAAATGAATGGAACTCTCCCATCGCATCGAACGGTCAGGCGAAATGAATGCAACTCTCCCATCGGCATCGAACGGTCAGGCGAAATGAATGCAACTCTCCATCGGCATCGAACAGTCAGGCGAAATGAATGGAACTCTCCCATCGGCATCGAACGGTCAGGCGAAATGAATGCAACTCTCCCATCGGCATCGAACGGTCAGGCGAAATGAATGCAACTCTCCTATCAGTATCGAACAGTCAGGCGAAATGAATGCAACTCTCCCATCGGCATCGAACAGTCAGGCGAAATGAATGGAACTCTCCCATCGGCATCGAACGGTCAGGCGAAATGAATGCAACTCTCCCATCGGCATCGAACGGTCAGGCGAAATGAATGCAACTCTCCCATCGGCATCGAACAGTCAGGCGAAATGAATGGAACTCTCCCATCGGCATCGAACGGTCAGGCGAAATGAATGCAACTCTCCCATCGGCATCGAACGGTCAGGCGAAATGAATGCAACTCTCCCATCGGCATCGAACAGTCAGGCGAAATGAATGGAACTCTCCCATCGGCATCGAACGGTCAGGCGAAATGAATGCAACTCTCCCATCGGCATCGAACAGTCAGGCGAAATGAATGCAACTCTCCCATCGGCATCGAACAGTCAGGCGAAATGAATGCAACTCTCCTATCAGTATCGAACAGTCAGGCGAAATGAATGCAACTCTCCCATCGGCATCGAACAGTCAGGCGAAATGAATGCAACTCTCCCATCGGCATCGAACGGTCAGGCGAAATGAATGCAACTCTCCCATCGGCATCGAACAGTCAGGCGAAATGAATGCAACTCTCCCATCGCATCGAACAGTCAGGCGAAATGAATGGAACTCTCCCATCGGCATCGAACGGTCAGGCGAAATGAATGCAACTCTCCCATCGGCATCGAACGGTCAGGCGAAATGAATGCAACTCTCCCATCGGCATCGAACAGTCAGGCGAAATGAATGGAACTCTCCCATCGGCATCGAACGGTCAGGCGAAATGAATGCAACTCTCCCATCGGCATCGAACGGTCAGGCGAAATGAATGCAACTCTCC
>NC_089750.1:66917206-66929706 GCF_040412425.1 Macrobrachium rosenbergii
CCTCTATCCGTTTTCTTCGCTTCTTCTTCCCTGCTTTCAGTTGCAGTCTGGGCTGGATACGGACACTGCGTTCTTTAGTACACCGTGTAGTCTCTTTATAAAGCATAAGACAACAGTTGATAACTTTCTGAGTTTTCTTTAATACAGTTTTCCTTATTCGCTTAGGGTTACAATTGTCCAACTAGTTAGTCTAGGGGTAGAGCAGCATCGGAACTCGAAAGATATAATCCACGGAATAATTACGTGCGCGCGAGAACGCACACAGACATTGTGGACTCAAGAAGCACAACTGACCCCTGAAACTTCCCAGTGGGTATCAAGTATCAGTAAGGTAAGGTACCCAAAGGGGTAACTGGGTGTGTTGTTTCTGACTTGACACCACCAAGAGTTTTCCCAGATGATGATGGTCAGTTCCTCCCGTCTGGCCCATTTGACGGTCCCATTCACAAAATGCAAGATGCGTTTGGTGCCCCTCTTGTATTCAAGCAAATTACTCAAGTTGCCAAAAGTTGGATTTGACCCGGTACAGAGCTTAAATGCAAATAGGCCAAAATAAAAGGCGAGGGGTGGGGGTCACAAGAAAGAACATTTTTAGATTCGTGAGACGTTAAATGGATCTCTACTTCTGGGAAAGGGGTGTCAGTGTTATCTGAAGTTTTTTTTTTTTATTTGGCATCTTTGGATCAAGTACAAGTGGATGTGTCATCATCTAAAGGTTATGAACTCAGATTTTTATTTTAGTTCTTTCTTTACTGTACTACACACATGAAACTGACACACACACACTATATACAGTATATATATATATATATATATATATATATATATATATATATATATATATATATATATATATATATATATATATATATATATATATATATATATATGTGTGTGAGTTTCATGTGTGTAGTACAGTACAGAAAGAACTAAACTGAACTTCCGGTTGTGTTTAAGGTGGTTACCATCCTCCTTGGTTCTTTTAACAAATGGGATACTTGTTTCGTTATTGATGCCTTATTTATTTATTGTTTGTGGTAACTGTAGTCGCTTTTTTATTCTGGCTTTGCGCTATAAGTAGGACCTGCCCCCCCCCCACCCACCCCAAACTCCAGAAAAAAAAAAGTCCAGTAAAGGTTATTGAGTTAATTGGTTCCAGTTTTTTAAAGATATGTTTTGGATCGAGTTTTAGTGCCCCTGGTCATGAGGTTTCTCTTTCCATTATTATTATTATTATTATTATTATTATTATTATTATTATTATTATTATTATTATTATTGATAAGAAACGAGACAGTCTGCCGAAACAGTGGTAGATTTCTTTGTATCCTTCCCCCCTTTTCTTCCCCTCACTTTGTTAGTTAAGGAGACGTCAAGACGAAGGATGAATAGTTATGGGAATGTAGAGTTTACCAGAATACCCTGAACAAGTCTGAAACATTTCCGAACTCTCACGACGTGATAATGTAAACAAGATATCGTGACATCTTATCAACTGTTGTACATTGCGCCAAACGTTTAGAGAGCCTTGGATGCCATTTGCGACTTTATTTATTTTCGTCTTTCCTTTTTCGAGCCGCGAGTTACAAGATTTGCGACGGATGTGGGGCGATGTCGTAATGAACAGTTTCCCCCTGCGGGAGTAACTGTGTCCGAAGGACGCCCTGAGACGCTGCCATTTAGCCTTCTGTTGCATGGTGATGATGAGGGTGGTTTTTTTCCTTTTTTTTTTTTTGCATGATGATGAGTTTTTTTTTTTTTTTAAGCTTATTCTTGACCTTCTGACGAAAACATAGGTGTCACGATCACGGCCAGCGGATGACTGCGATATAGAGGCTCAATTTGCGCCTCAGATTTTTTTTTTCCCTTGCGTAATTTATTTTTTTTTTTTTGGGGGCTCGCGGTGTCGTGTTCTCTATTAGTACTTCGATGATTGGGATGTCAGTGATTCTGTCGTCATTGTATTTGTTATCCAATTTTATTTAAACGGAAGTCTTATTTTATCGTCATTTACATTAGAGCTGGCTGGTGTGAGATTGGTTTGATTCTAGTAATTTTATAATATCGTATTGTGTGTACACACACACACACACACACACACACACACACACACACACACACATATATATATATATATATATATATATATATATATATATATATATATATATATATATATATGTATATATATATATATATGTATATATAATGTGTGTGTACAAATTTTGAATCAGAAAGATACAGTCTTCATGTTGAAGTAACTTTCAGTGACTGTTGTAGTTTCCTATTTAAGCAGAAGATTTAATTTTTGTGGATAGTTTTCTGTCGTGATTTTATTATTTAGGAAAGAATTCTACAGAAACCAAAATAGCAAAACAGTAATTTCTTAAAGAAGAAAAATAAAAATTTTTCCTTATAGTTTTCCTGATCGACCTGAAAAATATATTTGCATTCAAATAAATTTTAATAGCCATTTTCCTGATACTTTTTTGATCGACCTGAAAAAAATATTTGCATTCAAATAAATTTAAATAGACCAACAACGACTTATTTCAGCCTGACTGACTGTTTCTTTCTAATTCGATATTATCAATACCATTGTGTTTCCGCAAACCACTTCTTATAGTAGTGCTGTTGTGTAATACTACATGTTTTTATTTCCTTTTTAGTTTTATGAAAAGAAAGCTATTTTGCTTTGTCTGTCAGTCCGCACTTTTTCTGTTCGCCCTCAGATTTTAAAAACTACTGAGGCTAGCGGGCTGCAAATTGGTACGTTAGTCATCCACCCTCCAGTCATCAAACAAACCAGATTGCAGCCTTCTAAACTCAGTAGTTTTAATTGTATTTAAGGTTAAAGTTAGCCATAATCGTGCTTCTGGCAACGCAACAACACAGGCCACTACGGCCAGCTGAGAGTTTCATGGGCCGCGGCTCATACAGCATTATACCGAGACCACCGAAAGATAGATCTATTTTCAATGGCCTTGATTATGCGCTGTACAGAAAACTCGATTGCTCCACAGAAACTTCGGCGCATTTTTTACTTGTTTTTTGTGCGATTACGTGGGTGGTGATCTGATTGACAGGTTATGTATGTTATGCATCTCCGTATTTTTTCCTTCCGCTCAGTTGACAAGTTGAATTTCAGCCGAATAGCTAAATGGAATTAGAAGGTTCGTGAACTGCATTTCATTGTCTGTTAATTGGCTTTTATTCGCAAATGTGAATGCTGAGGATTTTCCATTCATTTATGTTTTTGTTGCCTTTCTTTCCGCGTCGTTTCTTCTTCTGCTTTTTCTTCTGTTGATCATGACTGATGGGAGTGGTATTAGTTATGTTATTATCATGGTAGTAGTTGTTGCTATTGGTTTTAATTCTGTGGTTGTCCTTATGTGTATTTTTGCTGAAGAATGTAGGTAATCATAAATTTTGATTACATTTCTGCATTACGCCCTGCATCAGTCATTGAATTAAGACATGATGTTTTAGACAGGTAGTTATGTTTATGTGAATTATTATAATTATTATTATTATTATTATTATTATTATTATTATTTAACTAGTAAATTATCACATTTCGCAATAAAAGCGAGGCTAAGGAAGTAAATAGATAAATAAAAACAAAAAAGCTTCGCAGCTGAGGTTCGGAGGGACACTTGAGAGTATCGGATCGAGGTACTGTTTATTGAGCTACGGTCAAGGAGCACTGTAAGAGCTGTAATAGTGTCTGATAATGGGGAGATTAAATAGCTTATGCTGTGATTTTTGCTTTGTCAGCTACTTTCGGTGAAAATATCAGAATATCATTAATGAGTAAGAACTAGTTTTTATGTATGCATGAATAGATATGTTTATATGTACTTATGCATCATTTGGCAAACACCTTTACAACAATTGTAAGATAATGGTTCTTTCATTTTTAAGTCAATTTCTAACGAAATCACATCAGATATTATCCTGTAGAGCTTGTCTTCCATAGAGAGGGAATGACGTCATTTTTAGAGTATTGAGTTTTCAGTGAATTCAGATTAATAAAATTTGATTTTAAATTTTAATTTCATTTAATTTCAATTTCAGTCGGGGTTTTACGTGATTCCCATTCTCAGAAATCCTCGCTTTTGACATTTTCCACATATTTTCCTACTGTTTATCGTGACTGTGTCTTAGTTAACATGTTTCTAAACCTAACTCAACTACAAATTGTGAGAAATTAAAGCGATGAATATTAACCAGGCTTTTTTTTTTTTTGGTGAGTGCATCATAGATGTGAGTCACCAGAGAACATCTATGACAAAAAAAAAAAAGAAGAAGAAGAAAGAAGACTGTACGTGAGTGCGTGAAGGAAGGTGGGCGATTTTAGCTGTAAATTAGATGGTTTTCAGTTTTTTCCCTTCCTAATGGATCTGTTGATTTATGTTCCTTCGCAATATCCCTTGTTTATCCAGTTTTTTCTTTACTCTCAGGGTCCAAGAACATATTTCTCTCTCTCTCTCTCTCTCTCTCTCTCTCTCTGGTTTGACTTTACTTTGGTCTGCGAAGTCAGGGTCCAAGAATATACTTCTGTCTCTCTCTCTCTCTCTCTCTCTCTCTCTCTCTCTCTCTCTCTCTCTCTCTCTCTAGCTTGACATTACCTTGACCAGAGGAGTCAGGGTCCATAACATCTCTCTCTCTCTCTCTCTCTCTCTCTCTCTCTCTCTCTCTCTCTCTCTCTCTCTCTCTCTCTCTCTCTCTCAGGCTTGACTTTACTTTGGCCAGCGAAACCATGGTCCAAGAACATTCTCTCTCTCTCTCTCTCTCTCTCTCTCTCTCAAATCCTTGACTTACTGCCATGTATTATCGAGGAGCCCCCGTGCTTGTGAGCAAGGTCAACATCTCGTGTCGAAGGGGACTGTCAGCGTAATAAGATTCCGGTTTCTGGATTTCGAGTCTTCGAGCGTTCTCATCTGTAATCCGGCATTCGGAATGTTTACGTTATAGTAATACGCTCCCAGGATGAGTCACTCATGTTACTTTGTTCCGGGGGAGTAATGGATAATTACGTTTATGTACTTCTTTATAATCAGTATATATTTATTAAAGTATATACTGTGTGAATCATGTAAGTACGGCTATTAGCTTGCTTCATGCCGAAATCACTTTGTAATGCTGTCGTCAGGATGAAAATGACTGATTTTTCATTTCGCGTCGTTCTTTATAATCAGTATATACTCATTATATATACTATGTTTGTCTCGCACTGATGTGAATCATATTACTTACGGCCATTAGCATTCTTGCCGAAATCATCTCGATAATGCTATCCTCGGGGTAGAAATTACTGATTTTTATTTTATTTTTCATTATGTAGTTCTTTCCCATACCTCATTCATGTTTTTTTTTTTCCATTGATGACTAACATAACTTAATGCTTTTCTGATACATGCACATGGAAGGGGCGTGAATGCACATTGATGACTTTGTCATCTAAAATGTTTGAAATCGAGCGCATTTCCTTATGCATACGTGGCCGTGTTTATTTTGCAGGTCACATATGTAATTAGGTCCCTTTGCAATTTACGTACATAATTAGGTCCTTTGCAGTTATGTGCTGATGTGATCGAAGTTCTAATGAATGCTGCTGTACTGTGCGTGTATATATGTATTCATTTATGGATGATGTATGGCTGTAGGTTCGCTATAAATGCTTACTCATATGACTGTATGGATTTATTTTTTTTTTTTGGTGGCCGGGGACATGCAGATACATCTATCAGTATATTCTTCACGTCACTGATTTCTTTCATCATGCCAGCTTTGTTCTCTCTCTCTCTCTCTCTCTCTCTCTCTCTCTCTCTCTCTCTCTCTCTCTCTCTCTCTCTCTCTCTCTCTCTCAGTCAGTCCTGGAGAAACTTTTAACTGATAAATGACATTAGGTGGATTCTTAGTGTAAATATATGACGTCCAAAAAAAAACATTAAAAAAAAGGTTAGAGAATCGTGTGGCAATACTGCATGTTGCCATAGTCATATCAGTTCTAGTTTTTTTTTATTTATTTATTTTTTTTTGTTGAGATGATGTTTTGACTTCCGTATCCTATGGAGATGGCGTTGTGGTCTCTGGGTGACGCTGAATTTCTTTCTCGTTGTGCAACGGTCTTTCCTGAAGGATGCGCTGTGAAACGCCTTGAAGCATAAAGTCAGGAAGGCACGCTTGAAATGACGGACCTTCAGGACATTTATTAAAGGATAAATATTTGAAGCTCATTTCAAATGGAAACATGGGACACTGTACTTGATATGAATCAGGTGAGAGGTAAACTTTGCCAGGTATAGCTTAGGAATATACAATACGAATATACTTTGAAGGAAATACTTCATGAATCTCCTTTGAAGGATAGTCCTGAAGGATATATCGCAGGAATATACTTTAAAAGATATATCGCAGGAATAGGCTGTGAAAGATATATCGCAGGAGTATACTTTGAAAGATATATCGCAGGAATATACTTTTCGAAATATATCGCAGGAATATACTTTGAAAGATATATCGCAGGAATATACTTTGAAAGATATATCTCAGGAATGTAATTAAAAGCATATATCGCTGGAATATACATTGAAGGATATAATGCAGGACTATATTTTGAAGCATATATCGCAGGAATTTGCTTTGAAAGATATAACTCAGGGATGCACTTAGAAGTATATATTGCAGAACATGCTTTGAAAGACATACCCTAGTAATATACTTTGAAACATATATCGCAGCAACATGCTTTGAAAGATATACCTTAGGAATATATTTAGATATATCCTGGGAATACTTTGATACATATACCTTGGCAGTATACTCTGAAAGATACACCAAATTAAAATATTTGGAAGGCTATATCCTAGAGTACGCTTTGGCCCATATATATATATATATATATATATATATATATATATATATATATATATATATATATATATATATATATATATATATATATATATATATATATATATATATATATATATATATTTAAAACATAAATTGAGAATGATATTCCTGAAGATATACTTCGAGGTAGGTAGCATGAAGTTTAGACTTGACGTCAATACTATGAAATCTTATGCACGAAGGACATGAATTTAGTCGCGTATCTGAATATCACACCTTACGGCCACTTAACTTCCGTCCAGCGTTGTTTTCACGTTATTTTCACGAACTGAAAAATCGCGACCGTGGAAAGGCGGTGATTTATGAGAGCAACGTTTTTATTGTTACGGCATTTATTGGAGCCTTGAATAAAGTACTCGACAAAGGGACATTGCCACGCTCAAATGGCTTGTTTGCCCTTGGGAGGAGCGCTGTCGCCTCTCGCAGGTCTTGCGTCATTGTTGTGTGCTGCTTGTTTATCTCTCTCTCTCTCTCTCTCTCTCTCTCTCTCTCTCTCTCTCTCTCTCTCTCTCTCTCTCTCTCTGCTGGTGTGGTGGTGGGAGTCTTAAATCTACACCCACACACACACACATATGTATATGTATATATATATATATATATATATATATATATATATATATATATATATATATATATATATATATATATATATATATATATATATATATATCTTAAACTGAAATGGAGCATAGTAATAATTTATACTTTAAAAAATATAAATAAATAATAATCATTCATATATATATATATATATATATATATATATATATATATATATATTATATATTATATATTTTAACTAGAATGGAGTACAATAGTAAATTATACTTTATAAAAAGTTTAAAAAAGTAATAATCAGAACATCAATGAGCTTTGAATTTTAGATGAGAGCAAAATAGCAAGTAATTCAAAACGGAATTAACAACAAAGAGTAAAGCTGCTAAGCATAATGACACTTTCAAAAAAAAAAAAAAAAAAAAAAAAAAAAAAACTGGAATATTAACACAAAAACCACAAGTGAACATCTGCGAAAATTACATTATTACTAATGACAGAAATAATGTAATTATATCAGATGTTCACTTGTGGAGTTTTTGTGTTAATATTCCAGTTTCCTTTTTTTTTTTCTAAAAGTGTCATTATGCTCAGTAGCTTTGCTCTTTGTTGTTAATTCCGTGTTGAATTACTTGCTCATTTGTCTTCATCTAAAATTCAAAGCTCACTGATGTTCTGATTATTATTGATTTATATATATATATATATATATATATATATATATATATATATACTGTGTATATATATATATATATATTTTTTTTTTTTTTATATTTTACTACTGTGCTCCATTTTAGTCTGATTCCTGATGTATGGATTTTCTAATTTTCTCTGTATACATTAATCTTTGAGGTTGTCAAGCGTTCATCTGAAGCATCTGAGACGTGATTCTTAGGCGTGGCATAGATGCTAAGATCAGAAAAAGCTATTTAAGAGACTAGTAGGACCCAGAGGATTACATAATAATAATGATAATGGAATGTATAATAATAATAATAATTATTATTATTATTATTATTATTATTATTATTATTATTATTATTATTATTATTATTATTATACATTCCATTTTCATTTTTATTATATAATCCTTTGGGCCCTACTAGAGTCTCTTAAATAGATTTTTGTGATCTTTACATAATAATAATAATAATAATAATAATAATAATAATAATAATAATAATAATAATAATAGTAATAATAATTATTATTATTATTATTATTATTATTATTATTATTATTATTATTATCATTATTATTATTATTATTATTATTATTATATTAATGTTGTAGTGTTATTTGCTCATATACTTCGAAAATCATGTAGCTTCGGCGATCTCGAAAATTGGCAACACAGTAGGACCGTGCAGGGAAACGAAAGTGCCAAAGCGCCTATTATGTCAATGCAGAGCTTCCTACGCCAGAGAAAAAAAGATAATAAAATAAAATACAAATAACTGTTGTCTAGCAGAATTTACTAAAATGATTGTTTTCGTATTGTTGTCAGTATCTTTAGTTCTTGTAGTTTTAGTTTATGTCTCTGTCCAATGTTTGTGTTACGAATATTGTAAGATTAAAAAATTGAATTTTTGGTGCCGGAACCTTGGTGATTTTTCCTTAAAGAGTAAATATCCGTAATTATTTTTCTAACGTAATCAGCGATGATTCAGTAATTCTGTATTGCTCTGCTAGTCGTTATTTTCTTTATTATTAGTAATACTATCGTTACCATTTGAAAACCGCAATAAAGTAATAACAGTATTACGTCACTTGCTGTAATGTTATGAAATTGTGCTAGTAATTTCCTGATAACAACATGTGCTCAAAAAAATATATGTTTTTAATGTTTAATAAAACAAAACCCTACACCATTGAATTCCCACGTCATGAAGATAGCAAAATTCTGTATATTTTTTTCTTTGTAGATGTGTTAAGGTTCCTCTGTTCATTGCGTCGTTTTAAGTCATTTTTAAAAATCAAACTGAGAAACACGTTTGTATAATGTACTGTGGCGTTAGAAGTGAATTTTCCTGCTTACATCTTAAAGAGAAGCAGCCCGGAACTAACTTTACCTGATGATGCAACCAAAGAAGTTTCCATAATAGTCGAAGGGGGAAAAAAATAATGACCAAAAAAATGCGAGTATTTCAGGAGAAGCCGAAACCTTATCTCAACGCCGTCATATAAAGATAATGATGGGGATGATGAAGGTGTGTCAGTGGGAAGGTGGGAGGGGGTAATATGGATTGTGGGGGTGTGGGGAAGAGGGGGAGGGGTCCAGAGGGAAGGGGAAACAGTTGATGATAATGAAAATGCTTTGTCCTTGATAATCCGGTTTTGATTCCCATATTTCGTGAAGGGGTCGACTTGTGTAAATTCACAGAGGAGGGGGCGGGGGAAGATGTCGGTTCTAGCCAGGGGAGGGGAGGGGGTTAGACGTTTATCCTTGCCCCCTGCATTTAAGGGTCGTTGTCTTTGGCCTTGTGCATTCGAGAACCGAGAAAAAGGAGGAGGAGGAGGAGGAGGAGGAGGAGATTTTAGAATAATAAAAAAAAAAAAATGAGTAATGACTGCCTCTGATTCCTCGTTATACTGCCGCGCCAGCGTGCGTGAAGTGGCGGTGGCGACTCTCCGGCGCGGGATTTCACGGCCAGGGATAAAGTTGCCACTCTCTATCGCAGTCGTCGGGATTTTTATTCATGTTCGCCCCAGCGGTGGCTGCTGCTGCAGGCGAACGCAAGCAGGCAGCAAAGGAGGCAAAATCGGCGCCTCTCAACCTGTAATCCGGCTGAACTTCGGATTCAAGAGTTTGGCGGGGCAAATGCACTAGCATCACGTTGGAGAATTCGCGTTTGTTATGTCGCTGAAATTTTTCTATTACTTCCCTTCCGTCGTTAATGAATATTCGCGGCGTTACATGCGTTTTATTCCCGTTATTAGAGGTTTTTTTCCACCTCCGCAATCCGGTTGTTTTCCATCGTACCCCCTCTGTGGTTTGGCAACGCCAGATTGGAATATCGCTCAGTCACTGCGCAATGCCATGCATTTTCTTCCTAGTAAAAAAAGTCTGGGAGTAACGACTTATTCATGAGGAAGATATTTTCAGCGGAATGAATGTATTCCGAGGAAAGAATAAATTTCGGGGAATAGATGTTTTTACTTTGGGCTTGAGAATCTCACGATGTTTTTTCAATGGTTTCCACCAATTTCAGTTTACTTCAGTTGGCGTCAGTGCATCTAACAGGCTTCTGAAAGGGTCATCCGGTGACAAGTTTTTCAGAATTATTATTATTATTATTATTATTATTATTATTATTATTATTATTATTTAACCTGAGATTAAGCCCTATCTTAGCCTCTGACTCTCGCAAATCAACGCAGGCTGTTAGACACAATTAAGTCAAGTGCGAGATCATTTCCTGGGTCAGACACCATCTTGGGTCTTCCGCCGAATGTCATTAGTGACTCTTTCCCCTTGACATTAGATGATGCATTACGCCCTTCTGTACCTGCCAGGTATAAGTGTGTGCCGTTGATCCAAGTCATTTTTTTCCTTCTTTTTCTTCTTCTTGCTGCTGAAGACTTAATGGTATAATGACTTGGTCTGATTGTTTCGAGAACATGTTTCTTATTTAAATTGGTGGTCCTTGTGCTAACACGTTGTTAAGTCAGTCTCTCTCTCTCTCTCTCTCTCTCTCTCTCTCTCTCTCTCTCTCTTAACGTTGAATCTTTAGTTGCTGTTAATGAAATTAAAAATGTTTTGGAGCTTCTCTCGTGAAAATGATTAGTTTTCTCGTGAGGACAGAATTGATGAAAATTGTTCTCATTTATTTTCTGTCTTTTCTGGTCTGATAGAGGAATCGCCTTGGCGTTATATTATGTGAATATGGTCTCATATGTCAGCTGTTCGTTGGCAAAGAACTATTTTTTTTTTTTTTAAGAGAAGTTGACACAACAGATATATCGCGAACAGCGACCGACTGATTTACGCTTGACTTCCAGATGGGAAACGGCTGGAAAAATAATCAAGGTTTTTAGCGGTTGAAAACGATCGGGATTGTCATTTTCATACTCCGATTCAGGACAAAGGGATTTTGGGGTGTCAGATCAGGACAAAGGGACTTTAGGACTCCAGGACAAAGAAAGATATTTCGGGACTTCGGGTCGGGACAAAGAGAGAAAGACTCACTCGCCCTCCTGCAGAAGGAAACCCAAATGGCCCGAGGAATAGCTGCTTGTCGCCGAGCGAGCGAATTATTTACAGTACATGGAAATTATAGATCATTACGGAGATTGACGCTCAAGCGCCGACGCGCGCGTGCGTGCGCGCGCGTGTCAACGCCTGTGACAGCCCCCAGCCCCCTCGTCGCCAAACGAAGAGCGAAAAATCTTGCTTTTCCGCGCTTGAATCCATCCCAAGGTTTGCAGCATTACGGGAGCGTTGCCGAATTGCACTGTGTATGTGTGTGTATATGTGTGTGCGTGTTTGATATTCCTGTGTCCTTGGTCGTCCTACCTTCCCCCCTCTTCCCTACCCCCGCCTCTCAACAGCCTTGAGCACGTGCTCGATGACGCTCAACTTAACCCCCTCCCTCCCCCCCAATGCTTTGATGGCTCTCGCGCGACTGACGTCATGATGCTCTTCCAAAGTAGGATAGGAAAATTCAACAAGAAGCAACTTCATAAGTTTCTTGAAACGAATTTCGTTTATTGGTACAGATATGGCACCAGAAGAAGAGTGTTATGGGATCTGTGCTCTGCAAAAGATCTTGAAAGCTTTTACACGGTCATACTCGTGTAACTCGTTTTCGGTGCAAGTTACTCCCTAGATAGAGTGAATTCTGTATTGAGGGTGTGTATGGCTTCATTGAGAGTGTAAATATCACTTGTGAGTTAGTGACAAAACTGTCATCAAATAGCCACATAACACTCGGCCATCATGTGGACATCGGTTAGTATCGATTCTAAATACAGAAGCTGAATTCGACAATAATATGTACAGCAGAAGCACAATCACTTTATAT
>NC_089750.1:66932206-66944706 GCF_040412425.1 Macrobrachium rosenbergii
GAGAGAGAGAGAGAGAGAGAGAGAGAGAGAATGGTTGTTACGCAATTGAAGACTCATCACCCCGGTGTGGAAATCCATTCTTTCTCGGAAGCTGTTTGATATAAGTATTCATGGCGTTCTCATAGAATTACGTACGTATCGCCAAGAGGGTATTTACAATCGTCCATTCGCTGATAAAGGCCTTGGTGTTTTATTTTCTCCCTCCTTTTTCCTAAAGCCTTTTGTTCTTACTATGCTCACTGAATGGGTTAGTTATCACTGAAAGTAAAATAAAAAAAATTGATGCCTCTCCTCGTTGATGGATGAGACGATATGCGAATTTTTTTTTTTTGCATCTTCAGTTTTCTCTGCGTTTTATTTATATAAGGAGGATACGTAGGAAGTTTTGATATCATACTAATAAGATCTGTTTGCTGGCTTTCTCGAAATTTGCTTTTGCCTTCCTAACGATTATATATATACAGTATATATATATATGTATATATATACACATACATACATAAATATATATATATATATATATATATATATGTGTGTGTGTGTGTGTGTGTGTGTGTGTGTAGGTATTTACTTTTGAGGTAAAGCGTGCTTGTGTTTGTGTCTTGACAAACTGGTTATCCTTTGGATGTTTTAATACACTTCTGCTGTCATTAGCTGTTGATTTTTAAACAAATCTACGTAAATCAACATATAATAAAAAATTACTCCATTTTACTTCCGAGGTACAGGCGTCAGAGAGACACCAATTTAAGACGATTCAATTCTCAGTTGGCCCCTTCTCTTTGTTTATGCTTAACCTACGTAGAGTCACCCGTACTGGCTCTTTTAACCTTGAATCACTTTTGTGGTAATTTGATTATTATAATGTAACTCTACTTGGCCCTAGCTGTCAAGGTCCCTCTTCCATGTACGACCGTCAAAATGCGTCTTTTGGCCTTGAACGGGGCTGGAGGACACGCGAAAATTTGAGCCCGAAGTTCTTTGTTATGTACCGTTGATGGCAGGGTTCAGATTCCGACATGCGCTTGCGCAGAAGCTGCTGGCATTGGATCTCCTCTAATTTGAGCCATTGGGTAAAAAAGTATAAATTCTCCCCCTTTTTCTCGCTGCCACTAAATTTGACTTATTTCGCCCTCTCTAATTTAATTTTGAATTTGTTTTTTTTTTTACTTTGTTATACATGGTGGGTTTCTTCCATATGGTTTGATCTATCTACAAAAATGTACATTTACAAGTTTGGTATTTTAAATGTATATGAATATGTCAAGTTAAGCCAAATAAGAAAAGATGTGTAAACTTGAATACTAGTAGGACCTCTTGTTAAGGAAGATCACATTTGAAAATAGATCCTGTCGTCCTGAATTCCCAACTTTTATACATGTTGGAAAATCTTGTTAGGTACCTTTTGGTTTGCCGAAATAATAAATAAGGGCCGCAGCTGAACAGGTCGGTCTCATCAAGAATAAAATTAAGGTGCTTGAATAATACGAAAGCACTTGGAAATGGATCCGTTAAGGGTGCTAGAAACTGGGTGCCTTTGTGTGTGTGTGTGTACGTTCATGCTATCTTCTGAATTGAACTGAACTGAATATAGAATTTAGGCCAAAGGCTAAGCACTGGGACCTGTGAGGTTATTCAGCGCTGAAACGGAAATTGAGAGTAGGAAGATTTGAAAGGTGTAACAGGAGGAAAACCTCGTAGTTGCACTATGAATCAATTGTTAGGAGAGGTTGGAAAGTAAGGTGGAAGAAAGAGAATATGAAAGGAGGTACAGTAAAAGCAGCTAAAGTGGTTGAAGCTAGGGGCCGAAAGCAAACTGCAGAGAACCCTAAGTAATGCCTACAGTGCACCGCATGAGGCGCACTGACGGCACTACCCCCTACGGGGATGCTCGCTTGCGTGTTCAATGTTGCGATTGCTAAATCATATTATATAGCAGATTGGACCCCTTAAGACTTCGTCATCTTTGTTGTCATCGCCTGTTTTTTTTTGCCTCCGGCCATTCACAGCAATATTCAGTCAGTTGTTTGTGGAAGAGATTGAATTCTTGTCCTTTTCGATTTTGCATCATTCGCTTAATGGAATTTTTATGACGATTGGAAGAAAAATTAAAATAATTAAGTTTATACTAAGCATGAGTTTGATGCTTCTTCTTGTATTATTACAAAGGGATATTTTGTTTTTATGTTCAATTATATGCATATAAGTTAGATCATATTGCCTTAACTGGATTTTGAATGTAGATATTCAGTGGCATTAATCAGCAGTTTTCTCTTTGATTATATATATACAGTATATATATATGTGTGTGTGTGTGTATGTGTGTATATATATATACTGTATATATGTGTGAGTGTCTTGTGTGTGTGTGTGTGTACAGAAATGCGTGTTTGTTCTCAAGTGCAGCATGTATGAATTATTCGTATATTACACGTGACACCTTCTTAGCATCTACTTGATATTAATGTATTTAAGGCGATAGCATTTTCCTTTGTTATTGTATGCTGTAATTATCCCTGACGTCGAGTAATTACATTCAGAAATATCACATGTTCCGTTTGTGTTTTGGGTTTTTGTTCTCGCTCACTTTTTTTCTATCACACAGATTGTATAACAAAGTATGTGCAATGAATATGTATCGTAGGTTATATGTTTATGCATCGTGCGGTTTGCATATACAGTAGGTATTCTTCACGTCCGAGGTGAAGTGTTTGTGTGTGTGAATGTGTTTGTGTTTTTGTGTGTGTTTGTTTTTGTCTGCCTGTGTGTGTGTGTGAGTGTTCGAGTGTGTGTTGGTGTTTGTGTGAATGTTTGTGTTATTGTGTGTTGGTGTTTGTGTGTGTGTGTGTTTGTGTGGAAGTGGGTGAATGGAACCCTGTAAAGTGCCTGAGGTGGATGAATGGATGGAAGGAGGGGGGTCATGATGGTGGTGGTGGAGTAATATAGTAGGAGGAGGAGGAGGAAGGGGGGGAGGTGGAGGCAGAGGAGGCAGAGGCTTTGGGATGAACCACTTCCTTCCTGGCTCCTGAGTTGCGAGTTTCCTGCTTCCTCCTTGAGGGGGTTTTGTTGTGATGTGGCAGACGACAACGAGGAAGAAAGAGGTTAGCAGTTCACCACCGCCGCCACAGGAGGATGTCGTGATAGTAGTAACAAGACAGTTATGTCATGTGCTGTTTCCGTGGGACCTAGCAACGGAGGAGGAGGAGGAGGCGCTGCAGAAGGAGGACACTGGCCCCTCAGCGCAAGAGGAGGACCCTGGTCATTTTTACTCCTTTTCTCTCTCGCTGAGGGCCTCTGTCGCCCTTGCCCTCTTGGGCGGTTCTTGGTGGATGCTGATGATGCGCTCGTGACGTCCTTTGGTTTAGGATAACTTTCTTCTAATTTCCTCCGCTTTCTCTTGTCTAGAAGAGCTCATATACAATACTTGATATTTGGGATTCCGCAGAAGGAGGAGCTACTGCCAAAAGGAGCAGTTACTTATCTCTTGGAGAAATATAGAGATACGCAGAACTATAGCTTAACGATTTAGGTAAATTATGTATATTCCGACAGAGGAATATCACCTTTTCCTTCTCTCCTGTTACAGATGATGATGTACTTTTAGCACTGATGGCCGTTGTTACACATCGGCATCATCATCATCAACTTAGGTTTATTACTGTCCTAAAGCAGCGCCATGTCTTCAGCCCTATGACATCGTCTCAATTAACCTGTGACCCAGGAAGTGCCTTTGGAGGTCATAGCATTTAGATACCTAAACGCAGGGTACTCTGATAAAGTAATATTCCCGTTTGCGGTAGATTTAACTGTCAGTACTCTGTGATGGCTGTTTGATGCCTAATAATTAAATGGCAAGCAGATATGTTGATGTTATTTGATAGATCCTTCCTCAGACTGGTGCATAACTGCGTCAGTGTTGTTCTCATCCCTAACAGAAGGGCGGCCTCTTTGGTACTGATATCTCCTGTTGACAACTTGTCATTTTACAATGTCTAGTTGACTCCTCTGAGCTCTTCCGTCATGTATCCTTGTTCCCCCCCCCCCACGCCCTCTCTCTCTCTCTCTCTCTCTCTCTCTCTCTCTCTCTCTCTCTCTCTCTCTCTCTCTCTCTCTGTGCACCTCTCAGTTACCTACCTGTCTCGTGTTTCGTAGCCATTTTGCAACGAGCAACCAAATATCTTGTAAGGTTTCGTGAGGCAGGTGAGGAGTAATATGCTTCATTCTGACCTGTTTGGAATTCATGCTCGAAAACCTGGTGGATGGACAGACCTAGATGCAACTGCTCGAAGAGAGAGAGAGAGAGAGAGAGAGAGAGAGAGAGAGAGAGAGAGAGAGAGAGAGAGAGATGAGGACCGCTCGTGCTGCTAAAGTCGAACATCCTGTATCCTGTCCTTGATTTGCTACCTTAATGTATGGCATTATTGCGTTAGTGCTCACGAATGTAGTCGGGCTGAGCAGCAGTAGTGGTCATTTTGCACTGACAGTGCGACAGTCAATTGTCTTGCCCAGATTTGACTTTGAACAGTACTATATCGTTATGATGGAAATGGGAGCATTTTATTTCATGTATGAGAACTGTTGATTTTAGTTCTTTGTAAAAGGAGACTATGGAGATGGCTTTGTCTGTCCGTCCTCAGATCTTAAAAACTACTGAGGCTAGATGGCTGGAAACTGGTGTGTTGATCATCCACCCTCCAGCCCTCTAGTCTCAGTAGTTTTTATTTTATTTAAGGTTAAAGTTAGCTATGATCATGCGTCTTGCAACGCTATAGGACAGGTTGCCACCGGGCCCTGGCTGAAAGCGTCATGGGCCGCGGCTTATACAGTTTTATACCAAGACCACCGAAAGATAGATCTGTTTTCGGTGGCCTTGATTATACGCTGTACAGAAAACCCGATTGCGCCGAAGAAACTTCGGCGCATGTTATACTTGTTTCTTTATGATGTTAATTATTTGCTTGAAACATTCTCTCTCTCTCTCTCTCTCTCTCTCTCTCTCTCTCTCTCTGGTTATTTCCATTTTTTATATGCAAATTTTGACTCCGTCGCCCTTTTTCTCTTTCAATCTTTCTCTCTCTCTCTTTCTTTGTTTTATTGGGTGGGGTGGGTGGGGGGGGGGGCTTTACTAAGTAAAACGAGAAAAGGAAAATTAACTGACGAGATTTTAAACAGCAGGTGGACGACAATCCGTCCTTTGCAGTTTGCTCGCATAATTATATAGTAGGAATCGGAAAGAACTTGCGTTATTCAGTGTTAAAGGAAGTAATGTCGGCTCACATGAAGTGAGTTCTCTTTTTAGAGGCGACTCTTCTTTTTATAATTAATTCTGAAGAAGATTCCAGTAGCCTCCGAAACCGAAGTGCTGCTAATTTTAATGTATTTCATAACGTAATATTTATTTCGTATATTAGACTCCGGAAGTGCGCCGTGGTTGTGAATATTTTATTTCTCAAAATATTATTATTGGATATTTGTACCCCGAAGGCAAATTTGCAACTCTGTGGTCATATCTGTGATTTGCACGTCATATACACGATTCCTAGTACGCAGAAAATAAGAAATCCCTCTCGAAGGAAATTTCTTATCGTGAAATATGGATTTCTGAGGCTTGAGTCGTAATGCAAGAGATTCGTGTAAATTGTTTGAATCGGCATAACTTCGTAAAGAGAGAGAGAGAGAGAGAGAGAGAGAGAGAGAGAGAGAGAGAGAGAGAGAGAGTCCGTATAACTTCTTAAGAGTTGATTTCTCGCAGGGAAGTGGAGACTGGCGGAAGTTGGACACCTCCTAGCCTGGCTTGTGCTGGAATTCCTGGGACTCGATTTTAACATAAGATGAAAATTCAATCTGAGTTTCCTTCGCCTGCTGTGCTGCGTGTGTCTCCCTGCTTTGCGATGAGACTCTTGTGTGTGTGTGTATTTTTTTCTTGGGGGGTGGGAGACGGGGTGGGGCGTGGCCAACGAATATCAACACTCGAGTTCCCGATGTGTCCAGGAAAACATTGTTTACGAACGGATGTGTCGCATGGGTGTTGGTCCCCAGCAGTACCTCCCCCCATCATCCTCCTCCTCCACCACCCCTTCCTCTCCCTCCCCCCTCCTTCTATCCCTCCCTCCACCCCCGTAACCTCCTTTCTCCGTTTTACTCATGAACCGTTTCCAAATAAGGACACCTACCTGATCCTTCCTCTCTCTCTCTCTCTCTCTCTCTCTCTCTCTCTCTCTCTCTCTCTCTCTCTCTCTCTCTCTCTCTCTCTCAAAAGTCACCGACGGCAGGTAACTATTTCCTTGTCCGATGAATTTAAATGCCTTGTTTGTCACACCGAATTGGATTTTTTTTTTTTTTTTTTTAGCTTTGGGATCGCAGCCGTTTCGCCAGTCGATTTTCTACACTTTCCTTTCTGTTTGTGTGTGTGTGTGTATATATATAATATATATTACATACATATAATGTACATGTGTATATGTATACATATTTATAATTATATTATATATATATATATATATATATATATATATATATATATATATATATATATATATATATATATATATATATATACACACTGTATAACCTAGAAAGTAATTTATCGGAGAGATGTGAATATTGAATCTATATTACTAAACAATAATTTTAGAATAAGAGACGAGTACCTGTTGTATGGTCACGTAATGGTTTTCTCCACGTACTCCTAATTAGATCAAAATAATTCCATTTTTCCAGTGGATCTTTAATGTAATATCCAAACGGTAGAAATAATTTAACGAGACTGATAAAACAAGTAGTATGGATTTAATTACAACTTTCGACCTTACGCGGTAGTTTGATCCTTCTTGTATATCCACGTGTCATAGATCGTGTTTCTGTTACGATAGCTCGTTCCTGTTCCATTAATATTGCTCATCAAAACGGCAGATGTTCTGTGCATGTCCTTTTGAAAGAGCGGATTTTTCCATTGCTCTTGATAAAGAGAACAGTTTTGTTATCGTTAGTGTTACTCAGAAGACCAACTTTTAGGGAATATATCTTTCCTTCCAAAAGCTTTCAAAAATGTTTTTAACCTTTATTTTAAATGAATGCTCAGTCATTATGGCAGTTTCGTAACGGAAAGCTTTACGATGAGAGAGAGAGAGAGATTTATGTTTACTAAAAAAAAAAAAGGGATCATTCTACGTGATTGCGTTTTTTATCGCATAGGTTTTTTTTAATGAAACATAATATTTATGTTTGAGAGAGAGAGAGAGAAACTTTTGTTTGCTACGGAAGGGATCATTGTACGTGATTGCTTTTTTATCTGTTTTTATCTAATTGGAACTTTCGGTATTTATTTTCCAGAGAAGAGAGATAGAGAGAGAGAGATAATGTATGTTTGCTACGAGAGGGATCATTGTTCGTTATTGCGTTTTTAATCGTTTATATTTTTTCCTAATTGGAACTTAAGATGGATTTATGTTTGAGAGAGAGAGAGAGAGGTAAGTCTCCTCACAGGAGAGAGAAAGAAAAAAAAAAAAAAAAAAGAGCTGTTGCTGTGGTCGTTGCTTTCCAGGTTTGAGAGTAACTCGCCGGAGGAAGTTGACAGCGTCCTGTGTTTGCTCAGCCATGTTGACGCTGACTTTTGACCAGCGATAAGGGAATTAGCTGAGTCACCCCTGGAAATCCTTACGGTCGGTAGAAAATGGGGGGGGGGAGGGAGCTCGAGGTTGCCATTAGAGAATCACCTCGCTGCCTCACTGCAGTTACCGAAAATAAAACGAGAAATGAAATCACATATGCTCCGTGCAGTTCATGCAGCGGAAGTATACTTGCATTAGAATATTATTATTATTACATGTTCCGTTGCACATTGTTTGCAAGGGAATGTTTAGTATTCGCCGATCGTAAATACAGTAACAGAGGGCTGGCTCTTTCTTATACATATTAATAACGAGGAGGAGGGCGATTGTAACACCGCGATGATGAATTCTGAAGACACAGATTCGTACGTGAGTCATGACTTCGTGAGTCATTGTCTGTCATTTTTTCATTTAATAATTTTTACTCGGGCGAAAGTTCACCAGTGTTAATTGGCATGTAATTCTACATCCATTTATCTTTTTGGTAAAAAAATAATTTTTGGTTTAGGTTAAAAAAGGAAAGTTATTAGTGTATTTCCAATATTTCTAGGAGCTGTGAATAACTTTGTTTGGTTATCTTTATGTCAGTTTGTAAAAAAGAAAATATTTCTTAGGATAAAAAAAAGAAAATATCTCATATATATAAGAAGTAAAATATTTCATAGTGTGTAAAAAATAAAATATTTCTTAGGATCAAAAAGAAAATATCTCACACTATATGATAAATGAAATATTTCATAGTGTGTAAAAAAGAAAATATTTCATATAATATAAAAAGAAAACATTTCATAGTATATAAAAAAAGAAAATATTTCATAGGATATCAAAAAGAAAGTATTTCACAATGTATAAAAAAAATAAAATATTTCATTGGAAATAAAAAAGAAAATATTTCCTAATATATGCCCCTTATACCCTCCAACATTTCCAACATTGGAGGAAAGAAATATCCTCCTCGATATTTCTTTCCTCCAGCCAAAATATAAATCATGACAACGCATCCTGAGTTCTTTTCCTCTTTCTTAAGTTAATGTCGGGGTCAGAAACCCCCTCGCGAAGAACGGATCTCCTATTTTCCGAAGAACAAGGAACCAATGGGGGTGATTGCCGGAGTAAAAACCTTCGGAAAATCTTCGGGAAACCTTCATTATGGGTCGTGTACTCTTATAAGCCAGGGGGCGATGAGACGCTGGGTTGTGGGTCTCCGAATTACAAGGGTTCTATTTTTTTTTTTTTTTTTTTTTAGTGAATTTTTTTTTCTCGAAATCGTGCTTCGGTTTGTATGTATATATACTATATATATATATATATATATATATATATATATATATATATATATATATATATATATATAATATATATATATATATATATATATATATATATATATATATATATATATATATATATATTCATAATTCAGTTATACACACATGCACACATATATATAATATACACTTGTGTGTGTGCATGTATGTATATATGTATACGTCTATGTATATGTATGTGCATCATACCGTACAATTGATACACACCCGTGTATAGTTCAGCACTATTCTTTCCTCTTCATAGTCTCTCACTTCCATTCCTCCACCCCTTCCCCACTCTCCCCACCCTTCCCTCTCCCCCACTGCATGAATGTGTAAGTGTGTGTGTGTGTGCAGAGCACGTGGTTATGGAACTTCCCTGAGAAAATACGAATTACTACTCTTTCTTGGCGCGCGTTCCTTCCACAGGGTCACTGCCATGGTTTCAGACGCAAGGTTTTTTTTATTATTTTATTGTTACGAATTTGCTGCGGCTCTGCTGTTTGTGTGTGTGCGCCTCTGTTTGTTTCTTTATTTGCATATGAGTATTTTTGGTAGGTTTCTCTTTCTGATACCTGATACTTCAGTTAGTTATCAGTTTATTTAGATACTCATGATGTCCGCGTATTAACATTTCGGAATGGAGGCGTTTCTGTTGCACAACTGGTGTGTGTGTGTGTGTGTTTGTTTTTGAATAAAATATTTTTTAATGTTTTTATTTATGATACCTGATACTTCAATTAATTATGTTTGTTTAGTTATTCATATTGCCTGCTTATTAACATTTCTGGATGAATGCGTTTCTGTTGCAATCCTGGTGTGTATGTGTTTGTTTGTTTGTTTGTTTGTTTGTTTGTGTCTGAAATGTTTTTGGTATGTTTTTCTTTCTGATACCTGAAACTTAATCAATTACCAGTTTGTTTAGATATGCATGTTGCCTGCGTATTAATATTTCTGGATGAAGGCATATCTGCTGCACACCAGGTGCTCGCAACCGCACGCGCATACGGACGAGCTAATGAGAACGCCAGATATACCACGACGAATTGATGGCGTTTCTTGATCAGAGAAATTGATAGAGAAATTCCGCGTGGCTGTTAAGACACTGGCCGATGCCTCCTCCTTCTCACCTGTTGATCACCTGGGACGCTCCTCACTCCTCACCTGGCCCACACCTGTCCTCCTCCTCCTCCTCCTCCTCCGAGTCTTGGCTTGCTACTTCCCAACCGTCGCTCGCTTTCCTAATTCCGTCGTCGTAACCGATATGTGGTCTCTCTCTCTCTCTCTCTCTCTCTCTCTCTCTCTCTCTCTCTCTCTCTCTTCCTGTTCCATCCTCGCCCGCCCGCGCGAGAGTCATGACGTCAGTTCGTTATTGGGCGGCTCTGTCCTTAGTGGTCAATAGGTCTTCGTAATTTCTTGTCCTGTCATTTTATATATATATATATATATATATATATATATATATATATATATATATATATATGTATATATATGTGTATATATATATATGTATATGTGTGTGTATATGTGTATAAGTATATATGTACATATATAGATATGTATGTATAATTATATATATAATATATATATATATATATATATATATATATATATATATATATATATATATATATATATATATATATATATATATATATGGACTTTCTTTAAAAGCTGTTGGCAGAATAATAATGATTTTTCTATCCATTCGAAATCAGGGTAATTTTATGAATACGATTTAGCAATTAATCTCTATTTCAGTCCCAATTCTTTTGCAACCTCGTGTTTAGCTTCCGCGTTAAGACGGACCTCGTATGAACTCCCGTTGTCCGTTGTCCCATCTGTCGTGTTGTTCCGTATGACAGTGGAAAACGTCATGTTTCATTAACTCCTGACTCCTGGTTCTTGTATGCTTTATGCCCAGTACCTGAGAATGGATGCGTTTGATCTGTATCAGTACTTTATTTAGGTCTGTCAAGGATTGATGTATTTTAGTTTTCTGTAAAGGAAAACTTTTGAAATGGCTTTGTCTGTACGTCCGCACTTTTTCTGTCCGTCCTCAGATCTTAAAAGCTACTGAGGCTAGAGGACTGCAAATTTTTATGTTGATCATCCACCTTCCAATCATCAAACATACCACATTGCAGTCGTCAAGCCTCAGTAGCTTTTATTTTATTTAAGGTTAAAGCTAGCCATAATCAGACTTCTGGCACCGCTATAGGTATCAGCAACACATGCGACCACAGGACCGTGGCTGAGTTTCTTGGGCCGCGGCTAAGTTTTATGGGCCGTGGCTGAGGCCACCACCGGACCATGGCTGAGTTACATGGGCCGCGTCTAAGAGTTCCATGGGCCGTGGCTGAAAGTTTCATACAGCATTATGTGCTGTTCAGAAAAGTCGATTGCGCTGAAGAAACTTCGTTGCATTTTTTACTTGTTTTATTCTTTTGACGATCTTGTAAAAATTCGTAATTATCGTCATTGGAACCTTCGTTTCTTTATTACTCGCAGTTATGAGCTTGCGTACTTTTTCCATTATTTGTTCACAGCTTTATATATTTTATGCTTTTAATCTTCTACAAATATACATCTGAAACTATATATTTGCATAAAATTTCCGTTTATGCACTATTAATGTATGTGCGTTTTAATTTAATTCAGTCTTTCACACATACAGACACCACACACACATACACACACACACACGCACACATATATATATATATGTGTGTGTATACATATATATGTGTGTGTATTTGTGCTCGTATATATACATATATATAATGTATATATATGTATATATATATATAAACAAATATATGCGGGTTTGTATAACTAAGAGTTGTTTGCTACACTAGATATCCTCGCAAGAGTGGCAAGAAGAGTAATAGGTAGGTAGAATTCCCGCAGCCTATGACTAGCAAGGTGGCCTTTTTGGCGAATGGCGTCGGAGTGTACGAGTATAACATAGAAGACGTTGGCGGCTGTCTGTCCTTGTGAGGTCGTCCACCCTCCTCGTCTAGGAAAGAAGTTCTTGCCATGATCATCGTCAGCACAGCAGCAGCAGCAACAGCAACATGCGGCCGTGCGGTTGGTTGGTTGGATGGCTGGCTGGCTGGCTGGCTGCGGCGCCGCTGTTGCTTCTACTGCTGTTGCTGCTGCTGTCACCGGTGACCAAGGATGAAGAAGAAGAAGAAGAAGCATGGTGGGGGGGGGGAAGGTTTCAGGAGCCTTCGTTTCCACAAGGACTTTTTTTTTTCCATCTTTTGCTGTGTTGCTGCTGCACCCATCCACCTTCTCGGTCAATGTCTGTCGATACTGTAACCATAGGAGGTCTTCTATATAACTTTGCTGTTGCTTAACTCTCTCTCTCTCTCTCTCTCTCTCTCTCTCTCTCTCTCTCTCTCTCTCTCTCTCTCTCTCTCTCTCTCTCTCTCTCTCTCTCTTCTAATGAGCAGCCCCCGAAAGTCATGTAGCTGTCAAAGGCTGCGTAGTAGACCGGTCACGGTTTTTTGGTCTAGGGCTTTTTATAGTAATTTTTAAGGTTGGCTATCGATCGTTTTTATGTATTTGACTTGTGTAC
>NC_089750.1:66947206-67034706 GCF_040412425.1 Macrobrachium rosenbergii
TATATATATATATGTGTGTGTGTGTGTGTGTGTCTGTCTGTCTGTCTGTCTGTCCGTCTGTGCATTTTTGTGAACAGACAGAATAATGTATTTATCCAAAGTGTCAGTTATCTTTTTTTTTACGTATTTTGAAAAAATTATCAGTATCAACGTCTAGAAATTCAGGAGTCGTATCAGAAGACTATTAGAATACGGTATCCAGCATAACGTCATATTAACCCATTTTTGTAAGGAACTGGTGTAATTATTTGTAAGACAACATTCGGTCACTGCATTGTCTTGCATAATTGTTACCGTTCATATTACTGCTGTAGTTTGTATTAATGCATTCGGCTTCTGCAATGCCCTTTATGATCATCTCTGATTATATGATAATCATATAGTATGAGATTTCTATTCGCCATGTGATCGTTACTGATTAATCTGCAACAATGTTCTGAATGTTGGTAACGGTTCGAGGTACTGTTCGAATTGTTAAATTGGTCCGTGTAGAGGCTCGGTCATTACGTCGACGGGAGTGTTTCTCGTTTCTGATTGGTCGACCTGATTTTTTTTATTTGGTGACGTCAGTGGAGTTGCATTCTTAGAATCGAATTCTATTATTGTATCCTTTGTTATATGGAGACGCGATTCAAGTTTTATTTATTTAAATTCTGAGGAACTTAATACTATATTATGTATTTATATTAATATCACATTTTACATGTTGATAAGAAATAAAGCGCTGGAAAATTATTTTAGTATTTTAACATCTCTTATTAAGCAAATCACTTTCAGAATATGGAATTTCTTGCTTTCTTTAGTATTTCTGAATAATTAGGGGCTTGGCCTGTCATTGCTGAATGGGGAAAGTCCATTTAGTACAATTTACAATCAAGTTCTCATATGTTTTGGGAAGTTATTTAAAACAAAATTAAGGACAATTGTCGATTGTATTTTTGTATGTATTTTTGATGAAGATTGTTAAATTAGTAATTCGTTTATGTATTTCAGTATTATTGCTTTTGTGTCTAGTTTTAATTATTTTTGCTTTAGTTTTAATTTTGATTAGTATTGCTTTAGTTATATTTTATGGAGAGGAAAACTAATTCATTTATGTAAAATTTTGTATAATTTCTTTTGCGCCATTTTTTGTACCAGATGTGACAATTTTCATTAAATTCCCTAAATGAAAATATGAATTTTGGTAAATTTTGAACCTCAGATCAGTCGGAGAACAAAACATTTGCAAAGTCCGATTCGTTAAAAGGAAAATAAAATATTAGTTTGTTTTTTTAAAGGAAAAAATATAAATGCATTTTTTAAGCATATTTAAGTAGTTTCACGTGTAGCTAAACATGGTACGTCGATAACTATGAATTCGGTTTCTGTTAAGTTTTGCAACATTCAGTCTTTTTTTATGATGTTTTTGTACAAAGAGAAGATAATAGAATTAAAGAAAAATGTTTAAAAATTGAGTTCCAGAGGACAGTGTTTTCAAGACAACTTGTTCTTATAAAAAAATTTAAAGATATTGTAACTTTGCTTAAAAAATGGGAATTATTCTTCGTGTTCTTTATTGCGGTAGTCTTGAGGGTAGATGCTGCAAAAAAAAAAAAAAAAAAAAAAAGAGATACTGAATAACCGGGTGAGAGTTTCGATTTACTCACGATTTAAAACAAAATCTTTTGGTCTTGTTTTGTTCACTGATTTATAAAGTAACCAGACTATTCTGTTTCAATTCCGTCTTATGAAAATTCAGATATTATAAAAATGAATTTTAGAAAATGAAAACTCAGATTTTATAAAAACGAATTTTAAAAAATAAAAATTCAGATTTTAAACCAATGAATTTTAAAAAATGAAAATTGAGATTTTAAAAAAATGAACTTTAAAAAAATTGTTGCAAAATTTTATCGTATGGTTGTGGCACTCATTGTGGCAGGCAACTAAAAATGGCAGTTAGAAAAAAATTGAATAAAAAAGTAAAAAAAAAAAATACAAAAAAAAAAAAGATTCCAGAACAAAGGCTTGGGCGCGGGCGTGAAGCCGTGGCTCAAGTGGGCGTGGAATACAAAGGCTCTGCATTATTATTCGACTCTTGAAGTGTGATCCCCATTTTTTTTTTATTCTCTCTCTCTCTCTCTCTCTCTCTCTCTCTCTCTCTCTCTCTTTAACCTTGGTTTCTGGTTCCTTGGGTCCGCTGAGCCGTCCCAAGAAAATGGCACCTCGCTCTCGTGTTATCTGGACTAAAATGGAGTTTTTTATTTGTCGCGGTATTATTATTATTATTATTATTATTATTATTATTATTATTATTATTATTCATAAAAATCTCATCATGAGTCAATAAAAGGGTGAAGAAATGCACAGTGGTGTAAATGTAAATATATATTAGAAATTTGTATACAAATGAGAGCTTTAGAGAACCTTTACACCACTGTGGATTTCTACACCTTAATTATTATTATTATTATTATTATTATTATTATTATTATTATTATTATTATTATTATTATTATTAAAGAAAAGCAAAACCCATAATAATAATAATAATGCTGCTGTCAGTATCTGGCTAGACAGCTAGATGATTTGAAATGTTATATTGAAATGCTCAAGGTATTTGAAGTTGTCAGAGGCAGTTAGCATTATTATTATTATTATTATTATTATTATTATTATTATTATTATTATTATTATTATTATTATTATTATTAACGGCCTAGACAGCTAGGTCATTTGAATGTTTAACTGAAATGCTCAAGATATTTGAAGTTGTTTCATATGCGGTTATTATTATTATTATTATTATTATTATTATTATTATTATTATTATTATTATTATTAATTTTATTTTTAACGGCCTAGACAGCGAGATCATTTGAATGTTTAACTGAAATGCTCAAGATATTTGAAGTTTCATATGCAATTATTATTATTATTATTATTATTATTATTATTATTATTATTATTATTATTATTATTATTATTTTCGGTCGTCATGTAATAATAAAGTTGATGAAAACGAGGAATGGTAAAACTATTTTTACCCTGAAGAAAAACATCGACCCCAAAAAGTCTTCAGACGGCGAGCTTATCAGGCAATGGCATCTGAGAAGTGGGTGAAAATGGTGGATTTCCTTCATGTTTTTGGATCATCAAGTGAAGGCTTGGATGCTGAAGGGACAGAGGGAGAGGGGGAGGGAGAGTTGGGGGGAAAGAGGGAGGAGGGGGAAGGCTCATGATGACTGTGTTGGCGACAGAGTGGTAAGGGCGGGGCGCCACAGGAGCTAGCGGGCCGTGACGCCCGCTCCAAGGCCATCCATCCTACCTGATAGAGTTCCTCCTGCTTCCCCGTCAGTAACGACGATTCCCTTTTTCCCTCCCGTGGTCTTATCGTCCTCTTTTCTTATTCCTCTTCCTACTTCATCTCTTACTCCTTCGTTCTTTCCTCTCCCACTTCGTTCAAGTATGAGGTTTCTCTTTCCCCCTATTTTTATTGCCTTCTTGGAATCCCTCTCTCTTCCCGAGAAGGGAGGATTGAGTTCGTAGATTGGAACCTTTATACCATATCGTCATTGCATTCCTTTTGCCTCCATTTCCCTCTCTATTTCTCTCTCCCTCTCCCTCTCCCTCTCCCTCTGCCTTCTTCCCCCTCTATCTCTTTTTTATTTTTCTCTATTTTCCCCAGCATGTCTGCTGGTCTCGCTTTCTCTGCCTCTCATCCACCTCATTTAGAATTATCTAACCCAAAAATTGCAGCACGTGAGATTAGATTGAAATCGAGAGTCATTTTACTTAAGCTTTATGCTACTTAAGCTTCCAGTGTTTGTTTGTTTAGACCCTCCTATCGACCTTCATTTGGTCTTGAAATTATTTTGAACAAGTTATTTAATATCCACTGTATCTTGTGGAAGGCGGTTGCCACACTGTCAAGATGTAGACCGATCAACCAACCAGTTTTTCTTTGTCTGTCTGTCTTTCTAGCCGTCTGTCTGTTTGTCTGTAAGGGGACAGAAAAAATGAGAGTACGATACGGACCTCAAAAAGACTTCGTGTGTATCATCTGAGATTTTTTTTTTATCATATAGGTAGTGGCATTGTGGAGTTGATGGAGGAATATTTGCCACCACGAAGATTTGTGTGAGACATTACTGAAATATATTGTACATGAAGGCATTGAATAACAACTTAGTGCATGCAACAGGATTGATTTTTTTGTTTTCGTTGTTCAAAATCGTATTGTTTTACTCGAGGCTCTATGTGAACTGCCTGCTTGATGTCTCTAAGAAGGGACCGAGGACATTTTGTACCTTCTTGTGGAATTATTTCCCCGTAGCGGGGTAGAGCCGTCAGTGAACCTCATGCGGTGCAATGTAGGCATTACTTGAGGTTCTTTGCAGCGTCCCTTCGACCCCTAGCTGCAACCTCTTTCATTCCTTTTACTGTACCTCCGTTCATATTCTCTTTCTTCCATCTTACTGCCCACCCTCTCTCTCCTAACAATTAATTCATATTGCAACTGCGAGGTTTTCCTCCTGTTACACCTTTCAAACTTTTTTCACTGTCAATTTCCGTTTCAGCGCCGAATGTCCTTAGTTGCCCCAGTGCTTGGCATGTATGCCTAAAATCTATAAATCAGTTAATCAATCCTTGTGAAATTATCATCTGTTGGTCTTAATTTTAGATCTCTCTTTTCTCCCTGATTTGGTTTCGTTAAGCCATAATCCTTAAGGGCGAGGAGTCTTTCCCTCACTTCATTATGGTCTCTGCTCCTTTCCTTGATAAATTTGCGAATATTTTTTCCTTAGTTAAGAAATTCACAATCTCGTGAAAAACAGTTTGCGCAATAAAAGTCCACAGTTATATAGAAAACTATATTACTATGTAAATTACAAAAGCTTTAGTATTTTACATAGTAATATAGTTTACTGTATGATTCTTTGATAAAGTTACCAATATTCTTTCCTTAGTAATGAAATTCACAACCTCGTGAAAAACAGTTTGCGTAATAAAAATCCACAATCATATAGTAAACTATGTTACTATGTAAAATACAAAAGCTTTTGTATTTTACGTAGTAATATAGTTTACTATATGATTGTGGATTTTTATTACACATTCTTTCCTCAGTTACCTCATGAGGATAGTAGTCTATTACCCCAAGTTGTTTGGTTAGTCTAGATTATCTTGGCTTTATTCTTCTACTTCCTTGCCTACAGCTTTTATCACTATGCCTCATCTTAAGTATCACTGTGCATTACTCTATCTCTGTACCGCAATTTTTCGCGTCCGGCCTCCTTACATTTTTTAAAGACTTCCTAAGCTAAAGTTTTAATGGTCATCTCAGAGTCTGCATTGAAACTCTTGCTAAATTATCCACGTGCTGAAAGCTAAAAGCTATTTAGGACCTTATTTCAGATTCGCAGCTTCTTTCATCACAGGCTAGTCTATTAGATCTCTTGAAAATTTCCATGTTGCCTTTCTTTTCTCGTCTGCTGACGCGTTCATGATTTTTTCTTTTACTTTTTAGTTTTCTATAAAAGAAAACTAGTGGACTGGCTTTGTCTGTCCGTCCGCACTTTATTCTGTCCGCACTTTTTTCTGTCAGCGCTTTTTCTGTCCGCCCTCAGATCTAAAAACTTACTGAAGCTAGAGGGCTGCAAATTGGTATGTTGATCATCCACCATCCAGTCATCAAACATACTAAATTGCATTTATTTAAGGTTAAATTTAGCCATAGTCGTGCTTCTGGCAACGATACTGGATAGGCCACCACCGGGTCGTGGTTAAAGATTCATGGGCCGCGGCTCATACAGCATTATACCGAGACCACCGAAAGACAAATCTGTTTTCGGTGGCCTTGATTAAACGCTGTAGCGGCTGTACAGAAAACTCGATTGCGCCGGAGAAACCTCGGAGCATTTTTTACTTTTTCTCCAGCATTTTTAGCAATCCTGTTTTATATTTACTCCTAAGCATCTCCAGGTTTCCATCTTTGTCAAGCTCTGCCTGAACCCCCTTCATTGGCTTTTTCTTTCCAAGACCCCTGCCATCATTTGTCATGCGCACCATAGAGACCAGGAATGGAAAAACTGGGAATTCTACACTCCTTCGCCGATTATAATTTGTTCTCTTTCTTCATCCACAACGAAAACAGCTACGCTTTTTGGGAAATGCAAGTTTAAAGTCACCTCTCCGTTGTCAGTGTTTTTCCCTTCAATGTTCTATATTATCTACCTCCTGTCTGTCGTCTAATTCGCTCTCAGAGTCCACAAGGAATGTCAACAAAACTTTGTCATAGTCAGCATTTTTCAGTTTTCCTTCTTAATTAGTTTATTTGGTTTTCATGCGTCTCAGCTTTTAAAAAAAATATTTTTTTCTTAAACAATATGCATTTTGTCTGTGTTTTTATCAGTGTAGTCTAAAAGATCCGTGAAGACTGGAGTATCTTTTTATTATTTTTTGATTACCAGCGTTTTTTGTTAATACATATGTTTTTCGTAAGTCTATGCTCTCATGAATTTTTATCAAATAAACCCGTTTGGCCATCTCTTTCCCTCATTTGAGTTGCGCTATGTTCGTCTTTTTGCAATGTCCGATTCTAAAAATTTTAAGAACTCGGGCAGCCAATGACGCTACTCATATTCGTTATATTCTTCGTTTCATAACGAGCCTGTAGAGTGTAGACCATATTTCCTTCACATGAAAATAATTTCAGAACATTTTCCCAGTATCCAACGTGTCTTCGTGTACACCTCCGAAAAGGCTTGTGAGTGCTTTATCCTTAACTCTTTATTTCTCCCGTCTTACTTATCATTATCATTCTTCAGTTTCTCACGAACGAGGTCCCATCCCTTTATCCTGCCCAGCCATTCTGTTTCTGTACATTTCCTGTCCTCACGATTGGTACTCCACTCCGTTGTTTCGGAGGAAATAACATCTGTTATATGTGAAAATGCATTTACATAACCTGTAGAAGTTTGGGCATATTAGTGTACACAAAGTGGATTGTTGTATAATCATTTGTTTTTCGTTTATTTGCATTAAGGTTCATTTTCATAATTATAATGTTTTGTGTTAGTGTATATACAGTATTTCAAAATGACGCCATCTTTTAGTATGTTAATGTTTCCATTTTCTTTCCAGGTAAGTTCAAGCTTTTTGGAGTCGCAGGATGAGTTTTCAGAGATTACCGTGAGTAAGAAACTTCCGAAGTTGGATTGTCCTATTTTGAGGTGGGGTGTTCCATCCCTATGCCAAAAAATGAGTCCCAGAAGCTTTTTTTTTTTTTTTACTATGCGTTGATACGACCCCCCCTCCATTATCTCTGTCAAAATTTCGCGCGTAAGTGTTTTTACTTTGGGGGCGCTCTCACTTAGTCGGATAGATTTTTTCTGTGCAAACCTACGTTTATTTACTAGCTTGCAATATGTGTACGAAGACATGAGCGCGCGCGCACACACACACACACACACAGCTTTTGTGGTGATGTTCTGTAGCTGTTCTTTAGTCACTACAAACAACCCAAGTACCAAGTGGAGTCAAGTACAATTCTCTTCCATCATTCACAGTTTATGATACCTTCGACATTCGTTTTTAATTTTCTCTTCTGAAGTGCGTAAGCCAAACCTTTCTTTTATTTATAGCAATATATAATTTTCTTTTAATTCCGTGTAAATTCTTTGATCTTGAAGTCTTTCCTCTCTTCGTACTAATTTACGTTAAGGTTTTTGTGTCCTTTCCTTGAAATCTCCCTGAGTACTCCATACTTTAGATAATACTGCCATGAATGGGAACATTATGTGCCTTTGTTACGGAGCTTCGTCATGGACCTGTCGTACCAAAGCGTCACTGTGCTGTTTGGATAGTGACACACGCACACACACGCACACCATTGTATTTTTTTGGTATGTGTAAGTGTATAAATATGTAAAGTACATAAATCTGTCTGATTTACCCTCTTACTGTTATATACGTTATATATATATATATATATATATATATATATATATATATATATATATATATATATATATATATATATACATACAGTATATGTGTATATATGTGTATACACATACAGGTATATATGTGTATTTTTGTATGTATGAATTTATGTACATACACACACACACACACATATATATATATATATATATATATATATATATATATATATATATATATATATATATATATATATATATAAATTAACTAAGCACATGCATAATTTAATTCATGCATTTCTAAGCAAGGTTATTTTTCCACCTCAAGAGAGAGAGAGAGAGAGAGAGAAAGATGAAAATATCTAATTAATTCTGAGTGGGACAGAACCTACCTCGTGTGTTGGGGGTGGGGATGGGGGGAACAGACCCCGAACCTTGTGGAAGTTTTTGTCCCACGCCCTTCATTCACGTCTCATCGGGTCGGGTCGGTTCCTGGATGCTTTGCAAGGGCTTATCAGTGTAACCTTGGTTAACAAGGGTCTTTGTATATCCGGGAAACGCTCCTCTCCCATTCAGGTAATTCGAATTCTAATTTGACTCGCTGGGTTCAGTTGTCTTCTTATGTAAATGACGTTTAAGATTAAGATGGCATTAATGTAATTCCGAGATTTGTTTCTCTTAGCTGTCTCACAATAAATTCAAATTGCCTTTACGTGACTTGGTTTACAGTAAACCTACCGACTGGGATGTATACTGTCCAAGGATGCTGGGTTAATCTGCCTCACATTTTATGCTGCTTGGATTCAGCTTTCGTCAAATTGCGTCGAATGTTGGCTGAATTTTTTATATGGTTCGTCGAGGCTTTGGATCTCGTATATATGCACTGTCTTGCCCCTTTCAATCTGAAATTCACAAAGCAGTGATTAATAAGCTGGGAAATAAATAGTTGTTCCATGATGAAGCAAAATTGGTAATTGTGGAAATTTTACCAGAGAGAAATTTTTAGATTGCCATTACTCCATTGATTCCGTTTATATTCCTTTTCAGGTGTAAAACTATGGGCCGGATGTCCAGTTACTTTAATAATTAAAGATTTCCAAAATAGCTGTTGAATTGCCAGCTAAATCTGCTTTTGTATAAATATACCAACGTTTTAGTTTTCTGCAAAAGAAAACTCTTTGTCTGTCCGTCAGCACTTTATTCTATCCGTAATTTTTTCTATCCGCACTTCTTCTGTCCGCCCTCAGATCTTAGAAACTAGTGAGGCTAGAGGGCTGCAAATTAGTATGTTGGTCATCCGCCCTCCAATCATCAAACATTCCAAATTGCAGCCCTCTATCCTCATTAGTTTTCATTTTGTTTAAGGTGAAAGTTAGCCATAATCGTGCTTCTGGCAACGATATAGGATATTCCACCACCGGGCCGTGGTTAAAGTTTCATGGGCCGCAGCTTGTGATACCGAAGCCACGGAAAGATAGATCTATTTTCGGTTGCCTTGATTAAAAGCTGTAGCGGCTGCACGGAAGACTCGATTGCGCCGAAGAAACTTCGACGCATTTTGTACTTGTTTTATTTAGCTGCTGTCTCTGTACAAGACAGACTGTGTATGTGTCCATGTACAGTATTACTGAAATGACTGACATACCGTTTGTAGAAAGACGACATTAGAAAGATGAGAATTCTTCAGCAACTAAAGGACGGAGGACTGATCAAATCGGTTGAATAATGACTTTCGTGTTATAATGGTAAATTTTGTATTGATTTTTATTTTGTAATTGGCATTTGTTTTGTATTAATGTGTATATTTGTGTTTTCGTTTACAGTAATTAACTTTACGTCGTTTTTATTGTAACTAGAAGAACCAGGTTAAGACATTTTTAATTACGTCTCCACCGCTAATATCAATAAAAAATAAGGAAAAAAAATAACCGAGCTAGTTCAAAGCAAATTTCAGTTTGTAAATTAACAGTCCCATTATGGATATTTTTTCTTAATCTTGACCATATACTGAAGCCACCTTTATAGTTTTGGAGTTAGAGACGAGCGCCTATAGGGGGTAGACAGTTGTACCCACAGCTATAACATCATGGTGGAAGTTTTGGAAGTTTGGGAGCTAAGCCTCGTCTAGGTAAGGATGATTAAGTTAGGTTGGGTTAGCAGATGCTTTGTGATCCCTGAAATGCATGTCTTGTGTCATAAATGAGTTAGGAGAGTTTTATCTGAAAATTTACCTCCTAATCGGTTTCACCATGTTAGAGTAGCACGTCGAGACTCGCTTGCAGTTACAGAAAGCATTGCTGTTGGGACTGACTTCGGAATAGGTTGTAAGGTGCTGGATAAAGTTAGTATTGCTTCCCGTAACCGGGCGAGAGACAGAATATTACAGAGCTCAAAAAGTGTTCGGTCTTCACTCCTCCCCTCCTGAAAGGTAGGTCCATTGAGGTTAATCTCCCACCATCTATACCAACCCCCGCCCCCAACCCCAGAAGTGGGTCCGTTTTTCGGGGGATATATTAGGTTACCCTTGGGTAAGCCGTGACGGATTTAGGTGGCTTATTTACGCTCATTTATTTGTCTATAAAATGTTATCAAAATGTTCTATAGAAAGGCAGTAATGACCGCTACTGGTTTACACAATATCGCCTAAGTAAGAAACTTCCCTAATTTTCGCTCAGTTTGTTTCGTCTTATGCCGTAATGTTTTGGACTCGGCGAAGCGATAGGGGAAAATGCGTTTCGAACGGAGGGCGCAGGAAGCGATTGAAAGCTTTCGATAATCTGCCTTAATGGAGGATTATTTAGGAAGGCCCTTTCTTCTCCCCTTTTCCCTCGTTTTATTTATTTTTTCTTTTCCTTCGTGAAACCAAATTTCTCGCTGGTTTTAGCCGATTACGCACGCTTGTTCGAAGCAAGGACGAGGCTAATTGGAAATTTCTGAGAAGCACCTTCTGCTCTCTTCCTTCGTACACCTCAAGAAGTGACGATGAGAGTCCTCTCTCTCTCTCTCTCTCTCTCTCTCTCTCTCTCTCTCTCTCTCTCTCTCTCTCTCACACACACACACACAGGTTTTTCCAAGGAAAATAGAGTATCAAAACGTCATATTTTTTTTTATAAATATCTTGGTTATATAATGTGATGTGCGATTAATGGATTCATTATGATTAAGTATATATATATATATATATATATATATATATATATATATATATATATATATATATATATTTATTCATAATGTGTGTATATATATATATATATATATATATATATATATATATATATATATATATATATATATAATCATAACGAATATATATATATATTCGTTAAATGAAATTCACAATACAATATCAAGTTCCCAGCTGCAATGAATGCTTTCTGTGTCGTCGAAATTTCATTCCGTACCTGCTTTGGCAGCTGTGGAATTCAAATAACGCCTTCATTTAACTTGTAAATGTCACAGTCATTCACTTTGGTATTAATTGCGTGATTTACTTTGCGGAGGAGCTACGGACTGTGTAACCGACAATTAAGTCAGTCAGCCTGACACTCTTTTCAAGTTGCATTTGCCTGACAAGGAACCGAGGCCGATTGCGAACTATATATATGTATATGTGTGTATATGTATATATATATATATATATATATATATATATATATATATATATATATATATATATATATATATATATGCACATATACATGCACAAATGCAGAAAGAGAGGGAATCTTCATTCAAATATTTTGAGGTGTTTTCAACTATTTTAAAATCGTCATTAGAATTTAAACTTATTTTATTTTGCCTCTCCATAATTTTTTTTTGTGGGGGGGGGGGGGATAGGTTAGAACCAGTCGCCCGCCTTCGTAATGAACTTGGGAACACCTATCGCAAAATTAGGCATGGCAGAAACAAAGTGAAGTCCAGTGGTAGAGAAGCGAATAGGACAGCCCCATTCGTTCAAGGAATTTCAAACTGCAAATAATCAAGTAAAAAGATTAGCTGTACAAGTAATGTTTTCCCAACCTCTTAACCAAACAGAGTTATCAAGGAAGTGGACAGAATGAGAAATACTATTTCCTTCGCCCTCTTCTTCCTCTTCGTCTTCGTATTTTTCTTCTCCTTCTTCTTCTTCTTCTTCGACTTGTTAGAAGGGGGCAAGAATGCAAGAGGATGTGACGCACTTTCTGGAAATACCTTTCAAAGTAGTTTTGTTTGCTTTCCGGCAGGGCCTTATCGAGGCGGCGTCACTGGAATCTAGCCTTCGCCTATTCCTGCTTACGGAGAGAGAGAGAGAGAGAGAGAGAGAGAGAGAGAGAGAGAGAGAGAGAGAGAGAGAGAGAGAGATTTGCAAAGTTGAAACTTGTAGAAATTGTTCACCTTATCTGAGAGAATGCTTTGGGATTTTGAGAGAGAAAGAGAGAGGTTTGCAAAGTAAAAATCTGGTAGGAATTGTTCACCTTATCTGAGAGAATGCTCTGCGATTTTGAAGAGAGAGAGAGAGAGAGAGAGAGAGAGAGAGAGAGAGAGAGAGTTTGCTAAGATAAAACCTTGTAGAAATTGTTCACCTTGTCTGAGAGAATGTTTTGGGCTTTTGAAAGGAGAGAGAGAGAGAGAGAGAGAGAGAGAGAGAGAGAGAGAGAGAGAGAGAGAATTTGCAAAGTTAAAACCTTGTAGAAATGTTCACCTTATCTGAGAGAGAGAGAGAGAGAGAGAAGTTTGCAAATTGAATTCCTTGGGGAAATCGTTCACGTTTATCCAATTACCCGTGTCGCTATCTTTAGGGGAAAAAAAAAAAGGAATTATTAGTTGAAATCTTCAGGGAACCTCAACCCACTTTTGAAGGATCTCGCCACATCGTAGGATGCAGAAAATAAGGATATCCAAGGTCCTTTTCTTTGGCGGTTTCCTCCTTCAACGATGTCCCCAATAAGGATTAGGACTGTGAGGTTGTTCTGTTATTAAAATTAAAAAAAAAAATTGTGGAAGTCTATTGAGGTGCTAAACCATAGGTTTAATAGGTCTTTGTAGACTGTGATAAATTGCGTGAAAAATTGAGAAAATTGAATATAAAAATTCAAACCACCTCAAAAATGAAGGTCACATTTACTGCTAATAAATTCGACAGAATGAAGTAAAGACAAGAATCTCGTAGAATGATTTTGCGATTTTTTTTTTATCCATGTCTAAGAAAAGGGGTTTGGGAAAAACTCCATACAAAAGAAAAAAAAAGCGTGATTTAGAATGAATGGAGAAAAGACGGGAAGGAGAGACAACAGGAAGGAGGGGGGAAACAGTTCGATGGGATGTGTGGTCCATTGGTTTTTTTTTTCTTTTTTTCCCCGTTTTTTTAATCAATGGGGATTCTGAGGGATAGTAGGGAGATTGAGCAATGTGCAAATGATAAGGAAAATTGTGTCAAGGCGTAGTTGCTTTCTCTCTCTCTCTCTCTCTCTCTCTCTCTCTCTCTCTCTCTCTCTCTCTCTCTCTCTCTCTCTCTCTCTCTTTGTGTGGTACTTGAGGTAAAGACTAGAAACCAAATGGCAGAGGCCCAATTTCAAATGCATTTATGAAAATTTACTTTAATTAAACAGTGTTTATTCTTTTTTCATTTAGAAGATGAAGGCAGAAGATGTTTGCGTTATATATATATGTATATATATATATATATATATATATATATATATATCTATTTATTTATTTATATATATATATGTATATATATATGTTTGCGTGTGTGTACGTGTATCTACTTATATATACGTACCTGAACATATATATACATGTAAGATACGCCAGAGTCCTAGATACTGTTTCTTTTTTTTTACACTAGAGATACTGCAGTAAGTTCAGTTATGCGATCCTTTTGACCAGATAGCGATCAGTCAGTCAATCAGTCAATCTCCATATATATACAGATACATATACATATATATATATATATATATATATATATATATATATATATATATATATATATATATACTTATACAAATACATATACATATACTGTACATATATATATTATATATATATATATATATATATATATATATATATATATATATATATATATATATATATACATACACATTATATATACATATATATTCTGTGTATGTAGATCTAGTAAAGTAAAATTATTTTGATATTTGACAAACTCCGTTACTTGTCCTATTGCAACTCTTAATCTTTCTCTTATAAAATAGAATAATAGAAAAGTAGAGGCTGGCATAAGAGTGTCCTTTAAATTTCTTCAAAGAAATATATATTTTCGTTCCTTTTCCCTTCGTCTTCGTTAACATCTTTTCCTCGGAAGTCAGAATCTCCATTTTCCCTCCAGCCTTTTATCTGCTCATGCCATTCTCTCTCTCTCTCTCTCTCTCTCTCTCTCTCTCTCTCTCTCTCTCTCTCTTTATTCCCTTTGTTGGTCCTCACGACTTCGCTGGAAAAAGGAGCCGATTTCGGATAAGTTTTTTGTCCGATAATTGGAAGGCTTGAAGGAGATACGAACCCCGCTAATTTGAAGTTTTTTTTCTCTCTCTCTCTTAATGCCCAAGTAGTCATGAAAAATAGGATGATTTGTCCTGTTTACATGGCTTTTTTTTTTTCCACATTAGATACAGACGCACAGACAGTCCGTTAATGTTCCGTCCACTTTTTTTTTTTTTTTTTTTTTTTTTTTTTTTTTTTGAAAGGAAGACCTTTGTCTTCGAAGCGGTACTTTCAAAGGCTGCGTTGAAAGCGGAAGCTATTGTTGTTGTTTACAGGATAGTGGAGAGAGAGAGAGAGAGAGAGAGAGAGAGAGAGACATTCGGTTAATCTTGAGATCGTTCTAATACCCTATGAACAACCTCGTAAAGAAATGAATTAAATTGATGCGAAAATCTATAAGGATTGGAAACTTCAGTCTAGCGAATTTTTCTCGCGAGAGAGAGAGAGAGAGAGAGAGAGAGAGAGAGAGAGAGAGAGAATCGGAGCTTCTGTTTATGCGGCGCGTTCCTCCGAAAGGGCCGATTGTTGGTCCCTCGGAATTCCATTCTTCGGCAGACACTTTATCTCCAATTGATGTCTTTTTTAAGATCCTTTCATTTCTAGCGAGATGGATTAGGCACCTGAGAATTTTGATTGATGTCGGAATCGGAGGAACTCCACGATCGAGAGGAATCATCGGGCACACACACAAACACACACACACACACACACACACACACACACACACACACACACACACACACACACACTAGGCTTAAGAAACGCGTCTTTTGAAAGTTGGTAACTTGAAGCATTTTATCCAATTTGTTTATTAGCAGTATAATAATAATAATAATAATAATAATAATAATAATAATAATAATAATAATAATAATAAGGCGTATTGAAGCGAATTCAGCAGGAAAATGCAAAGAGACGCTGCTGTATAGGAAATTACATTATTGAATTGCAGGTGCTTGATTGGAATGTTGAGGCTGGCTTTTAATTTCTTATCTGACGAGAAAGGACTGAATTCCCCCGAGAGATTGCTCTCCCACCTGCGCCCTTCCTTTCCCCATTCCAAGTTCTCTCTTCCATTCCTGATAGTTTTCGGGTTTGGGAAGGATAGGAATATTTGTCTCATTAGCTTCGAATATTGGGAATAAGCTAGGTATTCGTTGTATTAGAAAATAAATAAGCAGCGAATTGTTTACAATATTATTATATCTTTTATATTTTCAATACCAGTTATCTTCCTTTTGTGTCTTCCTACTAATACAGTGGTGTTTGAGAAATTTTCTTTTGACCTTTTCCGTAATTGTCAGCTTATGTGACATAGAAATAAGTCATGAGTTATTATAGTTCCGTCATGATATATAAAAATATTTATTAAAAGATAACTGAAACACCTCATAATCCTATTCTTGGAGCCGGAATTGTGAGCTATTCAGAAGATAATCTCTCTCTCTCTCTCTCTCTCTCTCTCTCTCTCTCTCTCTCTCTCTCTCTACTTTATCTTTGCCACGACCTGCTACCTCTCAGAGTCTTTGGGTGACACAGTATTGTTCAAATTTGGAAGCAATTGGTGTCGTTTGGAATACCGGAAATTCCTACGTCCCCCTCCCACCACTCCCCTTCCCCCTCCCTTCTCCCCCCCCCCCCTTTTTTGCTGGAGACGTGCCTGCTGAAGCATAAGCAGGAGTAGTCCCCTGCTGCTTCTCCTCTTTGCATGCAACCTGCTGATTTCAGCCCTGTTTGTAGCCACTTAGGAGAGCGACTAATGCCGCGATTTGTAGTTCTTTCTTCATGCTTCGTTCATGGCGTCTCTCTCTCTCTCTCTCTCTCTCTCTCTCTCTCTCTCTCTCTCTCTCTCTCTCTCTCTCTCTCAGTGTAATGTACGTGAATGCATAAGTAAGTGTTGGAGATGAAGTTTCTTGACCTCCAGCAAACGTTGGCACCCATTAACAGCTGGGTAGACTGATAGGCGGTAGACCGGGGGCGAACCACGGGCGTAGGAAACGTGAGAAGAGTGCTGTACTATTCAGTTCCTGACCTCATATATATTTATATATATGTATATATATATATAAAATTATGTATGTATATATACTGTGTATATATATATATATATATATATATATATATATATATATATATATATATATATATATATTATATATATATATATATATATATATATATATATATATATATATATATATATATATAATGTATGTATGTATATATAATATTATGAATGGTGTTCAGTCATCAAATGTCTCAAATATACATTATTCCTTTACCTCCTCAATATGCCTCATTTGCATACATCCACTCTACTCCTTTTTTCCGCCTTGAATAGTTGGGCTCCTTTGATCCGTCGCGCTGTTACTTTCTATTTATCTTATTATTCTTTTTTGGAAAGTGTTTAGTGTTCCGGCGATTATCGTTCGTGTGCACGGCGCACTACAACCGATTAAACGATGTCTGATTACTAAAGCGCTGGGAAGTCGCCCTTGGTATATTTTGAAAATAGCCTTTGCCTTTCTCCTTGGTCTCGGCTAGAGAAGAATACAATGTATGTATGTATGTATGAATGAATATGGATATATATTATATATGTACATATGTGTTATGTATGTATGAATGAATATGGATATATATTATATGTGTATATGTGTTATGTATGTGTGAATGAGTATGGATATATATTATATATGTATATATGTGTTATGTATGTATGAATGAATATGGATATATATTATATATGTGTTATGTATGTATGAATGAATATGGATATATATTATATGTGTATATATGTTATGTATGTATGAATGAATATGGATATATATTATATGTGTACATATGTGTTATGTATGTATGAATGAATATGGATATATGTGTATATATGTTATGTATGTATGAATGAATATGGATATATATATATATATATATATATATATATATATATATATATATATATATATATATATATGTATATATGTGTATATATATGGATGAACTTATTATCAACCAAAAAATAAAAATTCCCCTTCAAGGTAACATATATGAAAATATATTATTTCCAAGGTAGAGCGAATTGGATTTTAAAGGACATTTGTAGCTTATTGCTTGTATATGTGTGTATATATATATATATATATATATATATATAAAATATATGTTTATACACATATACATGTATACACATATATATTTTTATATATATACATGTATATAATATATATATAATTATATATATATATATATATATATATATATATATATATATATATATATATATATATATATATATTAGAGAGAGAGAGAGAGAGAGAGAGAGAGAGAGAGAGAGAGAGAGAGAGAGAGAGAGATGATCCATCCGTGTTGCTGCAGTCAGGCAATCCCAGTGCACAGTGCCTTTTTACAAGTTCCCGGTTTAGAAAAAAAAATGTCAGAAAATTTAATTTTCTCCTGTCCTGTTGTGCCAGTCGAAGATTTTTATCGAGTTTTTTTCTTATTTTTTCCCTGTATTTTCTGTTTAAGGCAACTTCGCAACTGCGTTTCCTCGCTTGGCGAACTACAGGACTCTCCATGAAGAAAATTACGATTGAAAATCTCATAGGGGACGAAAGTTTGTTCTCTTTTATAAGATTTTGCAAGAAGTTTCGCGTCTTTTTATGAGATTACTGAACAAGGCCTTTGTCTCTCTCTCTCTCTCTCTCTCTCTCTCTCTCTCTCTCTCTCTCATAACTCAAGGTTTTTCACCTCTCTGTTATTAAATAGGAAATTCAGTTTTGGTAAAGTTTTCCCCATTGCCATCGCTTAAGTGTTAAATGTATTTTTCTCTGTTTCTTTCCTCTGATATTTTCCTTCTCTCCTTTCGTTTTGTATGGTAACACATTGCTTTTGTATTTATTCTAATCGAATTCTTCATTACTTGCCACTAAAATCGTCCCAAGCTTGTACCACGAAGTGTAAGTTGTTGTGATCATACCGATCTCGGCTGGGAAACTAAACTACAATATACATGTTTTTTTTTTATAATTTTGTAATTTTCATTCTGTTGTGGACTATGGCAGACAGGTTACTTGTTAGGAACCCTTGCTTAAATGTTAATCAAACTAAATTTTGCTGTGTAGAATTCAGATTATCTGATTTGAAAGCACGAACGTATTGTGAACCGTATCCGAGTTTCGCAAAAATAGAGAAATATAGACGAGACTTACGTCCATTATATCACTAAAATATATATATATATATATATATATATATATATATATATATATATATATATATATATATATATATATATATATATATATATATATATATATTCTGATAGATCAACATATAGATAGAATTATAGAAGTAGAGAGAGAGAGAGAGAGAGAGAGAGAGAGAGAGAGAGAGAGAGAGAGAGAGAGAGAGGTTACCGTCAGATCTCTGGTATCATTCAGCAAGTTCCTCTCTTCTTCCTATCCACCGTTTCTCTGTTCTTTGTCGCCAACTCCCCTTCCCCCTTCTCCACATTATGTGTCGTGTACTTCCCTCCTTCCTCCTAGCGCTCTCCCTCTTCTCCCTCCCCCTCCCGCGCTCCCTCACCCCTCCCCCTCCCCGCCCTCTTCTTTTAAAATGTCGTATCAGCATAACAGGTTGTTTTTGAATACTAATGAGTCTAACATTTGCAATGACCCCTTGTGTCACCTGGGCGGAGAGACGCGTCACGCAGGATGTGGACAGGTGGTGATGGTGGTACAGTTGAAACAAACCTGTAAATAGATCTAGCTCGAACTGGAGAGAGAGAGAGAGAGAGAGAGTTTTCTATTGCTTACTATAAGTAAATCTCTTGAACGAAGGCACAGCTGGAGAGAGAGAGAGAGAGAGAGGTTTCTATTGCTAGTTTAAGTAAATCCCTGGAGCGAAGGCACTGCTGGCTGGAGAGAGAGAGAGAGAGAGTTTTCTATTGTTTGGTTTAAGTAAATCCCTTGAACGAAGGCACGGCTGGAGAGAGAGAGAGAGAGAGAGAGAGAGATAGAGAGAGATTTTCTATTGCTTAGCCTAAGTGCGTCCCTTGAACCAAGGCCCAGCTGGATTGAGTGAGAGCTTGTCACGTGTCGAGGACTTTTACTTAGCGAACGAAAATTTGTTTTTTTCAGAAGCGCCAGAGATTGAAAACCATTGTCATTGAATCATGTACCCTAAAAAAAAACAGAAAAATGGTAAAATGACATAATTGTAGTAAAAAGACACACAACGTAATGGCAAACACTTTCCAATGAGGAAAAAAGGATAGGAAGAAAAAAGTAAAAAAAAAAAAAAAACAGAAAAAAGAAAAAAGCGCTGAGGGCGGGGTTCCCTTGACGTCATTTCCTGAGGTACAGAGACGAAGAGTTGAACACCTGTCGGGTATATGGGGCGACCCAACCACCAGTCCGCCCACCTGTGAACACCCTCTGCCCCCTCTTCCAACCTTCGCACGCCCGCACAGGTGGCCGCCGCCGCTGGACGATTGGGCGTACTTCTGGAATGAGGTACTGCCTGGGTATTGCCTAGAGATTGAGAATGACTTCGGCGTGAGAATTGGCCGTTCCTGAAATTTTGCTCAAGGTTATTAATTATACTCTTTGGGAAGTGTTTAGGGAAATGTGCTTAGCTGAAGGGAAGTTGAAAGGAAGCTCGGACACCTCTCTACTGCTTAGAAATTCGTAGAAAAGGGTAATTATTATACTCTATCGGAAGTGTGTAGGGAAATGTGCTTAGCTAAAGGGAATTTATAAGTAAGTTCGGACACCACTGTATTGCTTAGAATGACAGACTCAGCTTAAGATTGCTGGGCCCATTGTGTGAATAATAATAATAATAATAATTAGAATGACATAAAACTCTTGGCGATTTAAAGTTAAAAGATTTTAATTGAATTTCTAACAATATGCAATGACCTATACTCAGTAAAGGAATAGTATTTAATCCTGTACTCTTCAGTAATAATAATAATAATAATAATAATAATAATTATAATAATAATAATAATAATAATAATAATAATAATAATTGGATTTTGAAGCAGCAGAGTCCGCACAGATAATTGTGGGTGCAATGTAAAAGTGATTCAGGAAACGAGAGAAAGACGATTGTTTAAGAAAAAAAAAATAGGAAGAAGCGAACCAAGAAGAATGAAGAGAATGAATGAACAAGAAGGACAATGAAACGGGAAGTTGCTTGATGTGAAGAAAAAAAAAACTCATGTTGGAACTTTTACCTTGGGGCGGATAAATTAGATCTCATAATCTCATTACGTTGTGACCAAACTACGGAGTTAGTCATAACTGTATATAACAATATATGTATTATGTGTGTGTATGTATATGTATATATATATATATATATATATATATATATATATATATATATATATATATATATATATATATATATATATATATATATATATATAATATCACAATCCTGTTAATAATGAAATGTCTCTATCAGATGAATGTTTGCTCTAAAATGAATACCAATTTCACAAAGTAAATGCATTTTTTTTCTGATTTCGTTTAATAAATGCATGTATTTATTATTGTATTTATACGTGTTTAGTACCTGATGACTCGAATGCAGCTCTTTATGTAAGGCTTTTTCAGAGGCGGTCATGGTATATTTGCCCGTCTTGTGAACTCACGAATGGACGAAGCTTTAATTCATTTCTGTAAATATTTTGTAAACTGTCGGCACTAGAAACATGTAAGGACTTAAGAGAGGGATCGTGGTGTGTGTAGCTGTCTTGTCAATATCACAAGAGGACGAAAATTTCATTCAGTTCTGTAGAAATTCTAAAAACTGTTGACACTGAGATTTAGTTCATTTGTTTAAAAATTCCATAAAATGTCGACACTGAGATTTAATTCAGTTGTATAAAAATTCTGTAAACTGTCGACACTGCGATTAATTCAATTGTACAAAATTTCTATAAACTGTTGACGCAGAGATTTAATTCAGTTGTATAAATAATTTTATAAACTATATACACAGATTTAATTCATTTGTATAAAATTTATATAAACTGCCGACACTTAAATTTAATTCAGCTGTATAAATAATTCTATAAACTGTCTACAAAGATTTAATTCATTGGTATAAAATTTATATAAACTGCCGGCACTGAAATTTAATTCAGTTGTATAAAAATTCTGTTAACTGTCGCCACTAAAATCATGGCGGTCGATCTAACAGACGAAAACAGACCGCGTGCTCAAGAAGGGCGAACAGAGGACAGTCATCCGGAGTCACTCGCGAGGAGACGATCCATGTCACAGTCCAGGTGTCTCTGGGGGCGTCCGAAGACGACCCAAGGCCGCCGCCGCCGCCTTCGTCGTCGTCTTGAGGTTGGGACTTCGGGGAGGGGTCGGGGGAGAGGGGAGGGGAGGGGGAGAGGGTTAGCCCAAATTCTTGAAGTGCACTCACGACTAATCGATAAAATGCTTTTTGCGGCTGTCATTACACTCTTCCCTTCACGGCTAACACAGTTATTTGATCTTTCTTTTTTTCTTGCGTCGTTTGGATGCGTCTGCGACGGATGCTAGCGTAAATGAATGTGTAAATTGATTAATGAATCTACATGTTTAAATCTGCTAATTAATGCGTGTTTATGCATGAATGGAAACGTGGCGTTGGCATTAATGTTGGTCGGCTGTTTGTATGTATATGTGTACGTATGTATATATACATGCATGTATGTATATTCCTGACCAGTCTAGTTAAGCATTGTTGTGTCTGTACAGTTCGTGGATGGGTAACCGCCAAATAGTGCCAGAGAACTTCGTATAACACTTCTCTGGCTATTTGTAAGGGAACGCTCTCTCTCTCTCTTTCTCTCTCTCTCTCTCGTAAGCTTGTACCATTATTATTGAAAAACCGCCATCTGTGTATCTATGCGGTTCGCCCTGATGGACAGTTTGACGGGACCCTCTTTTTCGACCTCGTTTTACTTGATAATTAATGGACCGTCCGACAGGTGTCTGGTAGGAACAAGGGGCTCAATCCGGGGTCCTTAGGAGATCCCAGACGGAGAAAGGATTCCCTCATTAGATTGATTACTGTCGAAAGCACACACACACACACACACACACACACAATCACTCTTGTTCTCATTCCTTCAAAATACACATGATTTTTTTTTTTTTTTTTTTTTTTTTAGTGGTATAGATTAGGGCTTAATTATCGGGTTGCATTGTCTAGAGAAAAATACGATTACCGGTGACCTTTTATTGAGTATATGTTTTTATTTTGGGAGGGGAGTTGGGGGATTGGTAGTTTTTTTTTTTTTTTTTTTTGCTTGGTCAGACACAGCTCAGCTTTCTGACTGGTTATTTTGCTTAGCAGAGTCGAACAAGATTGACTGGTAATTGATTCAGTAATTTCGTTTAATTGATTAGTTCTCTTGCATCATTGAGGATGGGTGACAACGGTACATGATGAGTGCAGTTTTCATTCATGTTTTCCATGCTGACGTCTTTCAGGTTTAAAATTAACTTTGCGTTGACTTGGCTCTCTTGGAAGAGCAGATCGCCAGTGTACTGTATTTCTCGATACTATTATCTGAAATGTGTATTTCATTAGTTTGTGATTTTCACATTACACGGCAGAAATAATCACGATAACCAGGTGAATGTAGCTTACGTAAACCCATTTAATGAAACGTTGTAAACCCACTTCACTAGAATAGTAAAGTGGGTTTGCTACGTTAGTAATAACGCCAGTCTTATTTTTTAATTGTAATATTTTATTTTTCTCACCGTTATCATCCAGTCCAGTTTCTTGTCGATCACCTGATCTTAACCTTTTTTGTTACCTAAAAGCGGCAAGTTACAAATTATGCGCCAGATAATTATTACGTGTGAAGAGAAAGAGAGAGAGAGAGGGGGGGGAAAAATAAGCCTACAGCCAGGGGACCTGTAAAAGCCCATATTTCATTAGGAGGGGTATTTGGTAGGTAGCCTCCTCTCGGCCTTTATCATCGGTTAATTTGTGGCCCTGTGGTCATCATTACCTGGGCTTCGATTATACCCGGGAACGGTAAGCTCAGTGGCTGCCCTAATTGCGCACCCAAGCTTCTAATCCTGAAACCTCTGGGCATTCTTTCTTCCGTTTTCTGTATTTTATGGAATTTAAAAAAAATTAGTTATAAAACTGGGGTGTGAAGGTAAAGCTTTCCCACGGGTGTCATACTTAAGGACTCATCCCTACCCCCATCACCAAAATAAAAAAAATAATCTTCCAGCTAAATGTTATAATTGCCCGTCTGTACTCCAACTGTTATGAACAGCATCAAAAAAGAAGCTGGAATCATTTTATGAACTGATTTGAACTGAATGAACAGCATCATATAAGAAGCTGAGATCATTTTATGAACTGATTTGAACTGAATGAACAGCATCATATAAGAAGCTGAGATCATTTTATGAACTGATTTTAACTGAATGAACAGCATCATATAAGAAGCTGAGATCATTTTATGAACTGATTTTAACTGAATGAACGCTGGAAAACCGTAGTCTAAGAATGAAAAATGTAGTATCAAGGATTGGTTCGGTGTCATTGATCTTTGACACTGAACAATGATCTTGGACGTGACAACGCCAGAGAATCTGGAATCAAACATTCAGTCATCTAATAATCAGCCACGTTCCTTCCGTTGCATTAGATGTATAAGTGCAGCTCCGAATTCCAGCATAAACAGTTAATTGCGACTCTTAGCAGTATCCTCCCAATTTGTCTGAAAGTGCAAACTTACTAGGTGTACCACAAATATCGTTAATAGACTTTTTTTTTAATCACTGTATGTGATAAAAAGCGATTATACGTGCGTATGCATATTGAGGTGTAAGAACCGGTTTCTGAACCTTGGGGAGTTTTCGCTCCGATTGTCCATCGTTAATCCGGCAGCTAGGAGTTGAATGTGACAATGAATGCTATGTACTATTTCTCAAAGAGTCCTCCCCTATCAGAGGAAATGGCTTTTTCCTGGGGAAAAAAATGCGTATGCGTCTGTTCGTGCTAATTGTGCGAACCTTTGATCCCTTGCCAATTGTTGGTCCTTACGCTTTTATAACCTCCCTCCTCCCCCACCTCTTCCCATTACATGTCATACGCCGATGATAAGGTACCTGATCCCCTCAGAGGACCGGAGGTGATTGGAGGGCGATTGAGATAAACGTCAATAAATAGGAGGGCGGGGTCACTCCGGTGGGAAGATGCGAAGTCTGCTGCTCGATTCAGGAGGGGATGAAGCAGGATGCATAGTATATTAATCCTGATATTTTCCACGCGAGGCGAGAGACGCACGGAGTGACGGTCTTTTGAGAATTCATGACTTGGGATGTAATTCATGACTGAGATGTAATTCATGAGTTGGGATGTAATTCATGACTTGAGATGTAATTCGTGACTTGGGATGTAATTCATGGTTGAGATGTAATTCATGACTGAGAAGTAATTCATGACTTTGAGAAGTAATTTATGACTTTGAGATGCAATTCATGACTTGGGATGTAATTCATTACGCAGGAAAATAGATGGATTTGGATGATATTTACTCCTCTACGAGGAAAAACTCAGAGTATTTGACGCACACAAATGGATTCATTCTTTTGATCTTTTTATTGCGAAGGAAAACCGGCTTAATTCGATAGTTGCAAGTTTCCTGTACGAAAAACTGTTAGATGCAAAGTTTCCTTTATGAAAACTGTTAGTTGCAAGGTTTCCTTTATGAAAACTGTTAGTTGCAAAGTTCCCTTTATGAAAAACTGTTAGTTGCAAAGTTTCCATTAGTAAAACTGTTAGTTGCAAAGTTTCCTATATAAAAAACTGTTAGTTTTAAAGTTTCCCTTATGAAAACTGTTAGTTGCAAAGTTTCCTTTATAAAAAAACTGTTAGTTGCAAAGTTTCCTTTATGAAAAACTGGTATAAGACACAAGACAGGTAAGACGGGGGTTGGCCTCTGGGGAAGGGGAGGGGGAAAGTTGGGGGTGGGGGAGCAGAGCAGATACAGCCTCGACGGACGAATCAGATGCGTCCAGGGAAAGAGTGAATGAGAGAGTTGGCGTGAGAATTTCGGAACTCGCAGACAGGTGTCCCGAAAAACCACCTGATGGCTGTTGATCAGTGGGTTTTGTTAGGTAACCACACCCTCTCTCTCTCTCTCTCTCTCTCTCTCTCTCTCTCTCTCTCTCTCTCTCTCTCTCTCTCTCTCCCCGATACGTTATTATTTTCTTTAATCTCGCAGTAGAGTGTGGAAGTCATAGTTCAGATTCTTAGAGGACTGGAAAAAGATATCTCCAGTTTTAAAGATGTGATTAGGTGCTATTAGTGGAAGATCTCATGGAACGTTCATCACGAGAGAGAGAGAGAGAGAGAGAGAGAGAGAGAGAGAGAGAGAGAGAGAGAGAGAAATCACTTACATTTTTCTTTTTTATTCGCCTACTAATTATGCGTCCACGAGGAATACCTCCATGTATCCGTATTACTCTTTTCTGTAGTGTGGATGTGTCTATGCGTGCGTGAGATGGGGAGGGTTGGCGGGTTAGGGAGCGCTCAGGGCACATGTGACCTTCATGCTTGCCGACTTTCCCAGGGATCATAGGCACCCCCACCTCTCTCTCTCTCTCTCTCTCTCTCTCTCTCTCTCTCTCTCTCTCTCTCTCTCTCTCCGCAATACCTCCTCCTCCTCCTCTGAACCTCAACCCTTCGCCAGGTGCAGTTGTTGCTGCTGTACTGTCGCCGGCGCCAACGGCGTCCACTTTGGCCTACCTGGGAAATTTGGAAACTGACATGGTGTTACCTGTACATGTTTGGTCCTGGCTTCTCTGCTCTTACGGTCTGCTTTTTTTTTGGGGGGGGGCGGTTTGGTTAGCATCTCGTGCGTGGGTATGTGCGTGCTGATCTGTCCTGTAGTTGATGGTGGTCATTTGAGAGTGATTGATTTACGAGAAGTGTATACGATTCGTCATTGCTCTTGGAAAAATAAGAATAAAAATAAACTATTCTGTAACACTGTTAAGATATTCTGCATAGATATCTCAGGTTTATTTGCTTTAATTAACTATTATAGCTGGCATTTTGTATACTCTTTCCCTTGGGTTAGTATATTTCTTTTAGTTGACGTTAAGCTGGTACGCTGAGCTCTTGTGTGATAAAACAGGATTCGCGAAATGGCAGTTGAATTTAACCTTAGTTTTAGTTAGAACTGCATACGCTAATTTCTGTTTTTATTTCAGTCGTGGGTTTGATTTTCATAAGATAATGTTTTTATAAAAAAATTATTAGGTTATCTTTGAACTGTAATCATATAAGATTTTATTATTATTATTATTATTATTATTATTATTATTATTATTATTATTATTATTATTATTATTATTATTATTATTATTGAAAATCCCGGTTCGGATGTATGTTGCCGGTCCTGAGATGAACATTACCGGATGCTTCCCTCTCTCGTAATTTAAGTATTTTCTGAGAGAGAGAGAGAGAGAGAGAGAGAGAGAGAGAGAGAGAGAGAGAGAGAGAGAGAGAGAGAGAGAGAGAGATGAATGAATCATTCATCCGTTGTAGTAGCGATGATTACGGCGAATAATTCGGGCCTTTTTTGGGTATGATCCCGCGAGGTAATTTTGACTTGTATCTCGTCCCTTTTGGGAGATCACTTCCTGTGGCGCGTTGATCTCTCTCTCTCTCTCTCTCTCTCTCTCTCTCTCTCTCTCCACATATACCTCCGTTTAGCTTCCCTGCCCTCTCCTCCCCTCCCCGCCTTCTAACCCTAACCTTCCCCACCCCCAACCTCTTCCCCCCCACCTCTGCTGCTCCTGTTGGTCTCTATCAATTCCCACGATCCTGCAACCTCCCACGCCCTTGCTTCTCTCTCTCTCTCTCTCTCTCTCTCTCTCTCTCTCTCTCTCTCTCTCTCTCTCTCTCTCTCTCTCTCTATGATTCCCAGCATTTTTGTATCCTGTAAGTTAACTGTGTTGGACAAGATTGTTTGGCATTTATGTACAATGATGCCGCAAGTTATTATTATTATTATTATTATTATTATTATTATTATTATTATTATTATTATTATTACTCTGATAAAAAGGATGGCTGTATCATGCGAGTTAATTTAATATTGAGTCTTCTCAGTTTTCCTTATAATTCTCCTCGCTTCCGCGCTAAATTGGTCAGTAACCGGCCGATGTTCATACTTCGGTAAACGTCTCTGTAGCGAAGTACGAACATTGGCTGGTTACTTACCAATATTAATGTAAAACAGAACAGAATTAAAAGGAAAATTGAGAGGACTCAATATGAAATTCACCCGCATGATGTAGCCATCCGTTTTAACAGGACTCGTTCAAGAGAGGAGTCTACCTCCTTCTTATATTGTTATTTAAAAAATACTCATAGTTCCATGAGTCTTAATGTGGGAAAACAAATCCACAGTTGTGTATCTGTACAAATATATTTAAAAAAAAAGTAAACAGCCTTTGCGAATTTGCGATTCCCCTTTTCAACCTCTCTCTCTCTCTCTCTCTCTCTCTCTCTCTCTCTCTCTCTCTCTCTCTCTCTCTCTCTCATACACAACACAACACAGAATTTGAATTAGTGAACAGGTTCGTGTGTAGCCTGAAAACATACGAATCATATAAAACTATTTGGTAGATATTTTCACTTGTCTATGAACAATAAAAGCTTTCCCAACTCGATCTGGTATAGTGATATGAATCTTAGTGGATGATCTGCGTGTGTTTCTCGAGGCTGCACTTGCTCCTTCTCTTTTAATTTTTAATTTTTTTTTTCATTTCCATTAAAAAAAAAAATAACTTGTTTCTTTCTTGTACGTTCGTTTCTTTTGTAATTCTAAAGCTAATATCTTACTGGTTTGTGATTTTGTTGTGTTTTTATTTTATTTATGCGTTTCACCAGTATCTTTCTTAATGGCTTACAGGTTTCTACATTTTTAACTTTATTGTGCAACTGAATTTAATGGAAACTTGACGTTTCCAGTCATTCCTGGAAAACAGTTTAATTATTTTTGTTTTTTGGTAATGCATTATGGGCAATTTATAAAATAAACTTAGCAACATTATATATACACATATATATCTATATGAATATATATATATATATATATATATATATATATATATATATATATATATATATATATATATGTGTGTGTGTGTGTGTGTGTGTGTTTTATAAAATTATATATATGAATATATATTAAATGTATTTACATCATATATATATATATATATATATATATATATATATATATATATATATATATATATATATATATATATATATATATATGCATATCACACGTATGCCAACATGACACTAGACAGACCAACTGAATCTCTTTCTCTCCGCTGGCAACAGAGAAAACTCTCGTCCATTTTCGGGGGCCTCCGAGCGTGTCGATTGTTTTGTGACTGGCGGACCCATATTAATTAGGGAGCCGCGGAAACAAAGGATACTAAACGATAAAATGTGGCTCATGGCGCGAATTCCCCTCCCCCGCCGCAACCTCCTTCGTCCCTTTTAGCCGCAACGCCCCACGCCCGCGCCCACGCCCACGCCCACGCCCACGCCCGGGTTGGCAGGGGATAACCTCTCTCCCCATTTCTCTCCATTACATTCACTTTGCGTGTGATTCCCTCTTCCGAGATTATTGTTTGGTAGTGCTTCTCTCTTTCCCTCTCTTATATATTATAGTAGTGCTTCTCTCTTTCCGTCCGTTATTTATTGTTTAGTAGTGTTTCTCTCCTCCCTTCTTATTTATTTTTTAGTAGTGCTTCTCTCTTTCCATCTCTTATTTATTATTTATTAATGCTTCTCTCTTTCCCACTCTTATTTATTTTTTAGGAGTGCTTCTCTCTCTTTCCTTCTATTTATTGTTTAGTAGTGCTTCTCTCTTTCTCTCTATTTATTGTTTAGTAGTGCTTCTCTGTTTCCCTCTCATATTTATTATTTAGTAATGCATCTCTTTTTCTATCTCTTATTTATCGTTTAGTAGTGCTTCTCTCATTCCCTTTCTTATATATTTAGTAGTGGTTCTCTCTTACCATCACTTATTTATTGCTTAGTATTGCTTCTCTCTATCCCTCTATTTATTGTTTAGTATTGCTTCTCTCTTTCTATTTACTGTTTAGTAGTGCGTCTCTCTTTCCCTCTCATATTTATTGTTTAGTAGTGCTTCTCTCTTTTCCTCTCATTTATTGTTTAGTATTGCTTCTCTCTGTCTCTGGTAGACAATGCATACACAATTCTCTGGTAGACATCAGGGGTGCCTCACACTGAGAGACCTAGGGCAACCCGAACGAACTGTAAGGTCCGTAAGGATAATGTCTAGCAGTGCTTCTCTTTTTTCCTCTCATATTTCTTTCCAAAATGGTGTCCAGGAATACTGGTATCTCTCTTTCCATCTTTTAAATAGTTGTCAATAACACTATTCTCTCTCTCTCTCTCTCTCTCTCTCTCTCTCTCTCTCTCTCTCTCTCTCTCTCTGCAGTGTTATTGTGTAATATACATTACTGTCTTTTCTTACGCTGAACCTTCCGCCTCGCCCGCCTCCTGATCTCGGCTTTCACGCTGCCCTCTAGCGGGCAGAGTGACAACTCGCATGGCTGACGGACACGTGGGGTCGATCCTTTACTCCCGACTTCCTTGATCCTTGAAGAGAGTTATGTTGCCCGTCCAGGAAATGCAATGCTAAGGTTATCATTAATTAGTTTTCTTCTTTTCCTCGCGGTTTTTTTTTTACTGGTTTAACCAGTTTTTTTTTTTTTTTTCCTCTCTTCACTACTGATAAGTACTCTCATTATGGCAGAAGCTTGTTATTACATCTCCTCTACAAAGCCTTGAGGTCGCTGTGAATTAAATAGCGAGAGGGTTATTAGATTTATTTTCTTTTTTTCGTTTTGTTTTCATTTTCTGTTTTTCATGTTATGTAAGTATATATATATATATTTTTTTATCTTTGGCATTTCCTTACATGCTTTCGAGAGCAGTTGAAATTGGAAAAACTTTTCAGTGGGAAATAGCAGTTAAATTTCATTCTTCAAGATTAAAGCAATCATATTCATTGACCAAATGGCTTGGTATCGGATTGTATTTTGGCGTAATGTAGGAGGTTACTGTGCAAGGCAACGTTTTCTTTATTGTGCCTTTGCTTCCACAAGTCTCCGCTCACTTCTTGCGTACCGTCTCGGTTCTCATCCACGTTGGTATAGGTCGTCCCACTTTTCTGTTGCCCACAGAAATTCATATGAGTCTATCACGTACCAGCCTCTTTGGTGGTGTTTAGAGAGAGACAGACCTGGGTGGGTAACGTGACCGTTCTGATACTCCGGATGCGGGTTCGAATCTTGCTACGGACGTCAGAATTTTTTCAAATTCTTGCATTTGGATCTCAGGCTTTGTAATGAAAAGTATCCAGAAAGTGTAAAGAATTTGGGAAGTTAAGGGGGCATTGTTGTTATTACAATTATTTAAGTATCTGATAAAAAGTGACTTGTAGAAAAAAATGTATATATATATATATATATATATATATATATATATATATATATATGTGTGTGTGTGTGTGTGTAAGTATGTATGTTCTTGGCTTTTTCATTCATTGTATTCAGTGTATCGTTATGGAATTAATTTTCTAGTCGGGATTATGTAAAGGTGAAAAACGGGAATGTAAGCTGCTTAATCTTTCAAGAGGTAAGCCAAGGAATATCTGATGAAAACCCGGATAAACATAGATCATGTTTAAGATGTGGCTTCCTGCATGTTGCAGTGACATATAACTTAAAATTCCATCATGCACTGGATGAACCCCCGTCTGTATTTTAAATGTAGATATTTGAACGCTGAATTTCACCATCATTTTTTTTTTTTTTTTTTTTTGTGCGGTTGCTCTCAAGGTTTTCATACAATTATCGATGACCTTGGTAGTTTGCCGCCAGTTTTTAATATCCAGTCAATCAATCACTTAGTCAGACAGGTTTTGTTAGAAGATCCTTTTCTTTGTGTGTTTTTGTAACGTCAAATTTTCTTCAAAATTTGCAATTCAATTTCGTGAGTTTTTTTTTTTTTTTTTTTTTTTTTTTTAGCCTACATTGACGCGATTGAAACAGCTGTTGTCCAGAAGAAGTAATGTTGAGGGGTCTGGAATCACTGGCACTGGTTAAAAATGTCTGGAAATAATTGGAAATAATTTGCAACTGTGTTTTATCAAGTATGTCTAGCATATGTATCACCTTCCTAAGCAGTAATTAAAAAGATCCAAGAAGTCAAAAGATCTATTAATGAAGTTACCGAAAAGATGTAAAAGCACAGAAGGTCTGCTGATTAGGTTCCTGATCTTACACACACACATTATTATTATTATTAAAATAGTTTAACCAGACCACTGGGCTGACTATCTCCCTCTCATAGGGCTGGCCATGCAAACACACACACACACACACATTATATAATATATATATATATATATATATATATATATATATATATATATATATATATATATTTTATATATATATATAAATATATATATATATATATATATATATATATATATATATATATATATATATATATATATTTATAAATTATATATTATATGTAAATATATATATATATATATATATATATATATATATATATATATATATATATATATATATGTGTGTGTGTGTGTGTGTGTGTGTGTGTGTGTGTGTGTGTGTGTCAGAATACATTCACAAGAGGCAAACGAGGCTTTTCACACACACAAAAAAAGTGTTCATTAATTTCAAGGGTTCAAGATGGTAATCGGCGCGTTTCACTATGCAGAATTTTCCAGAACTTCGCACCTGGACCAAAGGCGCCCTTGGCGCCGCCGAAATTAGCGAAACCCACCGATTCGCGCCCGGCGCCGAAGAAGGTTCGACCGTTTGTCTGTCCAATTAGAGTTCGCCTTATCGCTGTAAGTGCCTCCCCCTCCCCCCAACTTGTCTTTGTTCGTGTGTGTGTGTTTTATTTTTTTTTTTTTTTCCTCGCTAATACGTTTCCTTTAGTACCTTCGACGTACGCGAAGCTTCTGACGCTAATTTCGAGAAATTGGAGTTTGGAGTTTCCGTGAACAAACAACTTCTTTGTCTGTTAATTGCTTGATAGAGGGATTTTTTTCCTTCACCTGTCAACTCATTGGCTTTCTCTCTCTCTCTCTCTCTCTCTCTCTCTCTCTCTCTCTCTCTCTCTCTCTAGCCTCGTAGCTTGGGGTCTAGCTCACAACTGGACGACCCGTGTTCGAATCTCGGACTTGTGGAGGAATGGCAGATGGGCAATTTCTCTTAACATCGCGACCTAAGCAGTGGATTAGGCACGTAGTTGTTAGACTAATTATGTGGGTTGCAGGTAGAGAAAGAGAGCAGAAGAGAGGAAAACTGGAAGGCATTGAGAGAGAGAGAGAGAGAGAGAGAGAGAGAGAGAGAGAGAGAGAGAGAGAGAGAGAGAGAATCCAAACAAGGAAGGGGGAGCTTCCGCAGCATATAAATATTACTGAAGTCACAATGATTCGAAACTGTTTGTAAAGATAATCGTCATCATTTGCATGGAACAGGAGACAGGGGGAAGAGGAGAATGGGGGGGGGGCGGTTGGGGAGGCCATGGTACCATTGTTTCTCGAGTAATTTGCGACAATTATTTGATTCGGTCCACCTCTCTTCGGTGTAGGGGACAAGAGGCTTAATGGTAAAGAGAGAGAGAGAGAGAGAGAGAGAGAGAGAGAGAGAGAGAGAGAGAGTTAATCAAACGAAAGAGATAAATATATTAAAGTAATATGCTGAATTGGAGAGAGAGAGAGAGAGAGAGAGAGAAACGTAATCAATCACACAAAAGATTCAAGTATATTAAAATAGTAAATTCATACGAACACCCAGAATAATTCCCACCAGAGAGAGAGAGAGAGAGAGAGAGAGAGAGAGAGAGAGAGAGAGAGAGAGAGAGAAAATAGGGGATACCCCTTTCGTTAATTACTTCGTTGTTCCATTGTTATACAAAAGTAGTGGTTGCATTAAATATTTATCGAATTATAATAAGATAATCTCAGGGTCGCTTTGGCGGATGGTATCTTTGTTTATAAGGGTGTTTTTTTTGTTCTGCAGTGCTGCTAATTTGCATATTTTTTATTATTACTGATTAAAAATTAATACCTTGCCTATGCCCATGTAAATTTTTCTTCGTTGACTTGCACAATGCCCTGCGTGTATAAATGGAAGTCATAAGTTGCAAGTTTATTTAAATGTACGATTATTTATTTTAATAATAATCGTACATTAATGTGTTTTCATTCAGTGGAGATAATTGCATTATTCTCGCTGCAAGGACGACTTCTTTTTCATTCCGGTGTTGGCACAAGAGAGGATTGAAATTAAAGTATCATTATGGCCTGGTTCAGTCATGGCGCAGATGATAAAAAGAAAAAAAAAGTAATGAAAAGAAAATCAAGATAAGAATTAACATTGAGCTTTTGGAAGTGACGTAGATGTGTCATTTATTTTTTCTTATCTTGTAAATGTCATCTTAATTGCTTCCTAATTTCATTGAATTGTCTTTTTCGATGTTAGTCACTTGACCAACTTTAAGCGATGAACTCTCAATTTCTGCTAACTCTGCTACTGTAGTTTCACTACTACCTTCAGGAACACTCTGACTACTCTGAGTCTCTTCAGTAACAACAGGATCCTCGTCATTAATAACAATAGGGGAAACTTCAATTTCATGGAACAGCTCTTCTAAGCTCAAAGATCCTTCACTTGATCGTTCTTGTGCAGGTAAATTCTCAGTTCCTCCACTTGCAGACGTAGTTCTCTTCATACTCCTGGTAGTTACACAACATGGAAACAGGTGGGGGTTTTTCTTCTCCAAATCTACCGTAGGATTAATCCTCAACGGTTTGTCTGTCACTAAAGGACAAGGAACAAATGGTGCACCACCAACTTCATTACCCAGTAAAACATGCACTCCTTCAACAGCTAGTGAGTCCTTTACAGTAAAATCAACATCTCCTGTCACCAGTTCACACGACAGGTGCAAGCGGCATATAGGAGTTACCTCCTCTCCTCCTATACCCTTCAGAATAACTGAATCTCCGGTGAGGTTCTTCTCCAGCTGTGGGTGAGCACCATGAACTACCACACTAACATCGTACACACAACCACACACATACGTTATATATACATATATAAACATATATAATTTTGTGTATATGTATGTATATATATGCGTATGTGTGTGGGTGTGTACGTATTTATATGTATATATGAAAAGGAAAGGTTTTGTTTTAATATCCAGGAAGTGTATGACTGCGTTTAAGATGGAGATGAACAGTGCAGTGTATCTAGGGGTAATCATTTAGCTGTTGATGAGCCTTCTGTGGAGATGTATGAAGCAGCTATTATAGTGGATGCTTTCTTCACATGGGGTTCATCCACGACTCAGAGGTTCAAGTATGGATTTTGGTAATAACCATTGTCCTTATTTTTCTTTGGAGCCACCCAGTTTTAATGGAAGCGGCCAAATGTTAAAAAATATGTACATGATATATGTGTTTCGTTGGGTTGATATAGAAATTCAGTATGGGTATTGATACCTGGAGATAGTTTAAAAAAATTGTAGTTATTGGTGAAAGCGTTTAAAACCTTACATAAGCGCAAAAATGAAATGAGGTTACAAAGATAAATAGAATCCATGTAGATTTAACAGTTAAGGTTGGTATGGATGGTGAAGCAATTCATTGATAACTGGATAAGGAGGAAAATATAGCAGACGATGGTAGGATGAGAGAAGAGGTGAATCATTTTTTTTGGTGGAGCAGGAAAGGTAGCAGGGTATTTGCAAATGCAAAAATATGGATGCATTTAAGGATTGTTATAAAATAACTCTTCTTTAAGGAAGTGAAGTATGAACGTCAAGTGACTGAGAGAGAAAGAAGTCGAAGTTGTTGAAGTGATTTGTTTGACTGGCAGAATAATTTTTATATATATATATATATATATATATATATATATATATATATATATATATATATATATATATATACAGTATATCAACACAAGGTTTAGAAGTAAAGTGATCAGCAATTCGTGCCTCGTTGAAAACCTCAGCGCTAGCGCGAGGTCAGATGAGTTGTTTTGATATTGCGGTTGTCACATATATCTTTGCAGAGTTTTGGTTACTCTACAGTTGTTTCGTATTCCTCTGTAGAAAATTTGTAAGACCAAATGAATGGTGACTGAGCTGTTGTTTACAGGAAACAAGCCAGACGGTAGTTGTCAACCATCGCGGAAGCTTTGTACTTACTATTTCGTTTGTTTGAAGTTTTCTCTCTCTCTCTCTCTCTCTCTCTCTCTCTCTCTCTCTCTCTCTCTCTCTGTGTGTGTGTGTGTGCTTCCCATAAATCTGGCTTCAAGAATGAATGTCAGGCATATTCAACCGATGATTCATCTGAATTGGAGTTATAATGGTATTTAAAATTAAGTAATCGAACAAAAGGGCACTTGCTCTATTCTTCTTTGACCTACCACCTGTTAGGTAGGAGACACACACACACACACACAGTATTCTGTATATGTATATATATATATATATATATATATATATATATATATATATATATATATATATATATATATATATATGATTATGAAATACTTTCTGTTAAAACAGAATTCCCTCAAATATAGGGAAACCCATAGAAACGCCAAAATGTGGAGAATAAAGGTTATATTTCAGAGACCGAACTGTCTCTCTCCTCAGCAAATAGTGAATGAGAAAAGGTTACAGAAAAGCGGTACTTATACCAGGAGATCCATAGGTCAGCCAGTAAGTCACTCCGGTTGACAATTTCTCTTTAATCTTTATATATATATATATATATATATATATATATATATATATATATATATATATATATATAATTTGTATATTTCACGTACACCATTTTTTTTATATTCACAAATATCGCGCGGTAAAATTCCTTTATATGCAATATATTGTGCTTCGGGAATAATATACTCCAAAGAGGAATTATAAGAGATATGTTCTTTTGATGGCTCATTAGTCATAGTTACTGTACTTTGGTTGATTCCTAACCAGGCGGCAGTTCGAATCCCACTGATGTCGAAGCACTCAACACTTACAATATCCCCTGGATGCAAGTTATCCTCAAAGCGTGGTGAACTGGATGTTAAACTAAATTTCTGGCTTGGTATTTGTGGAGAGTGGAGAGATGTGTGTGTGTATATGTGTATGTGTATATATATGTGTGTGTGTGTATACATATATAGATATTGAAACTGTGTGTGTGTGTGTGTACAGTATTGTGTGAATAATATCAGCATTCTGTACATACCCCGTATCTCCCCATGGCATCAGTAAGAACAGCATTCCGGAAACAAATAATCCCCACTTTGTGTTTACGGTTCGTCTCGCCAACAAACAGGTGATTAGCCTGCGCTGCTGCGCGCCATACCGCGTCACAGGAGCGCGCGCGCGCACAGAGGCGCACACACAAACGCATTCTGACCCCGATTCCACCTTGTTCCCAGCAATACTTTAGAGCGCTTTGAGATCCGGTCACTTCCGGTACCCTGACCTGACCTGACCCTAACATGGTGACTGACAAACTCTCTCTCTCTCTCTCTCTCTCTCTCTCTCTCTCTCTCTCTCTCTCTCTCTCTCTCTCTCTCTCTCTCTCTCTCTCTCTCTCTCTCTCTCAGCACGTCCGGTCCTAAGCCGCAGCCATTCACTCTCATTTGTCGTATTAGTTTCACTGTTCGTCATTTTCTGTTGGGCCTTCGTCATTATTATTATTATTATTATTATTATTATTATTATTATTATTATTATTATTCAGGAGACCTAATTATTCTCAGAGAACGTGAATAAATGCAGTCGAACTTAAGTTGCAGAAAGTAAGGAGCAAAAGAATAAGGAGAATCCCTACACACACACACACACACACACACACACACACACACACACACACACACACACATATATATATATATTAAGTAAAAACAATAAGTTTATTTATGTGCGTTTCAAAAGTAAGTAATCCTGAACAGATATCAGAAGTAATAGAGATAATAAGAAGGATGATATTGGATTATTACCTGTACCATTTAAAAATATTGTTTTTTCGGTGAGGGTGTGACCTTAAAATAATTGTATCGAAAGCGTACCAAATCTGTGTATGTGTGTGTGTATATATAATATATATATATATGTATGCATGTATGTATATGTACATTGTATATATATATATATATATATATATATATATATATATATATATATATATATATATATATATATATATATATATATATATATATTTATATATATATATATTTTATATATATATATATATATATATATATATATATATATATAGATTTATAATAATAATAATTATAGTAATAATGACGTGTACCAGATCTATATACTGTATGTATGTATGTTAATACAAGTAAACATATGTTCACATACCATCTCTTTTAATGATATTGTTTGTGACCGTGAGTGTGTGGTTTGTCCACATGGTCGGAATGGGAATGGGCCTTCATTCCCAGTGTCACTTCCCCTCGCAGGTTCCGGTGGGGTGGCGACGTGCCTATTCCCACTGAACCAAACGACACCCCTCGTTTTCTCCTTCCTCCTCCCTCCCTCCCTCCCTCCCTGACACCTCCCTCGGCTCCTTCCTCAAATACCTCGACCTACCCGCAACCCGTGATGGCCGATCCTTTCTCTCTCTCTCTCTCTCTCTCTCTCTCTCTCTCTCTCTCTCTCTCTCTCTCTCTCTATTTCCTTTTTCTATTCATGGTTCCCACATTTGCCTGTACCCGTGACGTCCCTTTGTTTTGAAGGACCCCGTGTTTTAGTGTGCTGGGCCATTTCTTGAAATTCCTCTCTCTCTCTCTCTCTCTCTCTCTCTCTCTCTCTCTCTCTCTCTCTCTCTCTCTCTCTCTTGGTAGTGTATTATGTAAGAATTTTTTTATATTTGATTGTATTTTTTTAAAACTGTGGATCTTAGTTCTGTGCCAGTGAGGTCTTCCTTCCGCGTAATGGACTAAGAACTGATTCTCGAATAATTGAAATTTCAATATCTTTTCATCCTGATTTATATTATATATATATATATATATATATATATATATATATATATATATATATATATATATATATATACAAGCCTGGTCTTATTATTATTATTATGATCATCATCATTATCCAGTGTAACATAATCCGTGGTCATTTTTTGTTGCCGGGAGAACCCTATCCTTAGAAGTTGAGAGAGAGAGAGAGAGAGAGAGAGAGAGAGAGAGAGAGAGAGAGAGAGAGAGAGAGAGAGAGTCGGTGTGTTTAATCTGTGCGTGAGAGAGAAAGGAGAAGGACAAAAAGACAAGGGAAAATTTTCCTCCGAAGGTCTTCAAAAGACCGTCTCAAGGAATGAGGAGGCGTTTGGAATGCAGGGTTCCGGTGAGATGGGAATGGCCGGCCGAAGAAGGAGGCGGCACGGTATTCCCAGGGGCAGGGGCCATGGGGCAGGCCCCTGGGTGTTCTTGGTACCGGGTGGTGGTGTCGAAGGAAAAGATGGTGTTATAAAAAGGTCGGATCAAATTTCCCTCTCTGCTGAAAAGACGCGCTACCCATTCCTCCCTCCCCATCCCAGTCTTCCCTTCTACCTACCTCTTCTTCCCCCTCCTCCTTCTCCTTCTCCCCCTCCCCCACTCCCTCGCCCTCCCGTTTTCATTCGCTCCCCTCTTCCGGTAAGGGGGGGGGGGAAGAACAGGAGGGTGCAGAAGGAATGGGGGAGTGGGTTGGTTTGGAATGGGAGAATGATCCCATGAATGGGAATGGTTGGCACATTTTCCTTTCTCTCTCTCTCTCTCTCTCTCTCTCTCTCTCTCTCTCTCTCTCTCTCTCTCTCTCTCTCTCTCTCTCTCAGCGGAAGAGAAATGAGTTGAGCTGAATAGTGAGGAATTTGATGGAAGAAAGGTAAAGTAACATTGGTCCGTGAATTGTCATATGTTACCGAAGGAAGTACTAGAGGAGACATGCGAGAAATGGAGCAAAATAATCGTACAGAGAGAGAGAGAGAGAGAGAGAGAGAGAGAGAGAGAGAGAGAGAGAGAGAGAGAGAGAGAGAGAGAGAATTATTTCAATGCATGTCAGCAAAGGACTCTTACTAGTGCTAAATTTACTAAAAAGATTATTGATAAATGATTGCGCTGAAAAGATAATTGGTCCTGAAGAAAGTAACGTGTAAGTTTTTCAAGTCTTTGGGAAAAATATATCAGAAATTTTGTCTAAATATCAAAGAGAAGTAGATGCAACTGATCATGTCTTCAGATAAGACTGCGCTACTAGTATTCAAAGGCCTTTTTTAATAGATGTCGACATGTCTGGAAAAATGCAACTTCAAAAATCCCTTTGAAAAATGGCCCATACATAGTGTTTGATTATTTTCAAGCGTTCTCGTAGTCATCATGCAATTTCTCTGCATCTGTAGAGAGAGAGAGAGAGAGAGAGAGGTAAATTTGCATGGACCTTATATATGAATGAGTGCATCAGTATAAGAAAGCTCAGTTGAGTAATATAAACTGGTGTTTCAACATCTATTGTCACAGATGTCAGAGAGAGAGAGAGAGAGAGAGAGAGAGAGAGAGAGAGAGATATCTTAATGAATGGGAATTGTTTTTGTATGTCGACAAGTTTTCCCTTTGGGTGGCCATGAACTAAATGCCGATCATTATTTTCTGTTGCATTGGATCGAGGTCGACATTTGCGTCTCTCCCTCTCATTCTTTCTTTCATTTTTGTACATTATTAGAACGTGACAAGTGTGCGCTCTCTCTCTCTCTCTCTCTCTCTCTCTCTCTCTCTCTCTCTCTCTCTCTCTCTCATATACTTCTGACCATATTTGTTGTAACTTCAGTTTAAATCTTACAATCGAGCTCTATCTGTTGTTCTTTTATATTGGTTCACTTATCTACTTGAGATCCATGCATATGTCTCTCTCTCTCTCTCTCTCTCTCTCTCTCTCTCTCTCTCTCTCTCTCTCTCTCTCTCTCTGTAACTCAGACACGGTCATAAATGCCATATTTCGTCAGTAAATGAAACTGCATTGCAAGTAATGAGGATGAATTTGAACTCTTCCTTTGCCCTCCAAAAACAGGTTTGTCTGTGATTAAGCGTTTTTTATTTATTTTTATTTTTCATTTTATTTTTCATTTTTACTGGATGGTGTGATTTTGCAACGTTGCTCACAAGCGAAATAATGAAGATGATGTCAGAGTAAAAATAGATTTCACTCAGTTTGGGAGAAAATTCGGGTTTTTTGTTTGTCTTTTTGGCATGGCCCTCAGAGGAGGTTGTTATAATAGAGTCAGAGTGTCATATATATTCGTGTACGTGTGCAGATTGCGCAAGCGCATGCGCGCACACATGTACTCATATATACATGTATGTATGTATGTATGTATGTATATATATATATATATATATATATATATATATATATATATATATATATATATATATATATATATATATATATATATATATATTGTTATCAACCTCATCTCCTGCTCATCATTTATTTGGAAATGAAAGGTTAATGCCTCGTGCAACCATCCCTTCTGCTGGGAAGGGCAGGCAACAATACATATTCGACTTCCGGTCTCCTGAAGGAGAACATAGCTATATTTTAGAATGTAACAAGCTCCTTTAGTCGGAAGTGCATTACAAGGTAATTATATATACAGTATATATATATATATATATATATGTGTGTATATATATTATATATATAAATATAGATATTATTTATATAAGTGTATGTATATATATATATATATATATATATATATATATATATATATATATATATATATATATATATATATATATGTATATAGGCTATGTGTGTGTATGTGTGTGTGTATAGTTTCATCAAGTTTTGCAAACAATTTCTTCCAATTAAGGTAAAGTTGTTTCACCTTTGGAATATCCGGGAATATTAGGTTCCATCAACTTAACAAAGAGAGTGAATGTACCTTGAGGGCGTTTGTTTAGTCGCGACCCGTGGGCGTGAGGGCGATATGAAAGGTGAGCGAGGGCGAGCAGATGAGAAAGAAGTGGAAAACCGAACCTTTCGTGGCGTGGGCGGGAGAGGAGGAGGAGGAGGAGGAGGCTGGACTTCCCCTCTCCCCCCCTTCGATATGACGATCTGGAGAGACTCGAAGGGGGCATTTTGGATGAAGCCATCGCCGTGATCAAGCAGTTGATGTCTGGTGGGTTGTGGGCTATAGAGGGGGTATTGGGTGGGGGTGGATACAGCAAACCTGGATATCGGGGGTAGTGTATGTGTGTGTTTGTGTGTCTGTTTGTGTGTGTGTGTGGAGGCGAGCGCAGCTTGGCAGGAAACTGTATGTAATTACATTGAGATCAGTTTCCTCTTTCGTAAGATGGGCTCGCAAAGCGCAAAGGTGAAAGGTGTATTTTTTTTTTTTTTCGTATTTTTTTGTAGGGGGGGGGAAGCAACAGGGTTGTTGGGTGGGCGGTTCGGAGCACCTCGTTAAGAGATGCTGCCGCTGCTACCTGTGGCTTATGTTGGCTTTGGGTGGAAGGGCGTCGCCCCTTTGCAATAGGCTTTCGTTAAGCGTTGTCTCCAGAGCATTATGATAACCTCACGCCGTCTGGCGCTCGCTCGTTCTCCATGGGTAGCAGCAGTTAATGATGATGTCATTCTACTCAGGGCATTTAAGAAATTTCCCGTTGGTTTCTTTGTGTGTCTGAGGTGAATAGTAATACAATCTAAGAGCCTCAAAGTCTGTTTAGGTATTTATCTGAAATCCTGTGACTTTTCATTTTATTGTTGTACCCGATTGCTTTTGGTAATTTCCTATCAAAGGTGAACTACGTGATGTCTAAAACATAAGTGTTAGAACCGCTGTAAAATTACTAGCTACAATCAGTTTTATATTTGTAATCAAAGGCTGATATATTCCACAGACTAGAATATGATGGTGATGACATTTACATGTTTAAAATGTTGAACATAAGCAAAACAATCTGTACTGTGTGGTGTTTCCTTTTACCAAAAACTTGATAAGATGCCCAAATTCTATACAAATAGGAGTATACTCAAAAGATAATGAGAACTGGAGTAAATTCGTAAAAGATATTACGAAAACAAATCGATATTTAGAAATCATATAAAACATGTTACCAAGGGAGTACTCGGATTGACAGATATGTTTACACATAAGTCAAAAACTTGGCCTCTTTAAGAGAGATAGGATGACAGACGAACTCACAGCACAATAAATAATTTACTTAAGGTTTTTTTTAGAATGAAAATAGTCACATCTGTTTCTACTAGGTCTTTGTAATAGGTCGATATTAATAGGTATAATATTGATGCAAACAATCTATTAAGAGGAGATATTTTAACTCATTCAGGTAAATTATAATGAGGCGAATTAATGATGTGTGTCTGCGTATAAATCGAAGGAAGCACACAGTTAAATTAAATAAGAAGTATAAGCAGTGATATAATTAACAAATAGCCAGGATTTCATTATAAAACAGAAGAATTTACGTAAAAGATCACGTCAATTTTTACTTTTAAAAATGTACTGTAAGAAATACGAGAATTTTCTGACTCACTGGCAATTGATATTTCGAACGGTCCTCTTCTGTAACAAAATACTAGAGATTTTAACATTTTACCTTGAATTGGAGTATAATTATTTGCTACAAAATTTATTCTTGTATGTGAATATTTTTTCGTCCTCTGAAGAACTTCAGTTTTAGTGAATCTGAACAGTAAAACTGTTTCCGTTTCTCACTGAAGCATCTACTGTACATTATTCGATTCGTAGTGTTTGAAAGAAAGTAAATCAAAGGGTTCAGAGTTGACAAGGCAAATGTAGAATGGTTGGTCATTTGCATCACAATTATATATTGACTTGTAACAAGCTTGGCAGTCGCTTCGTAAAATAGTGACACCTAAATTAGCAGGGGGTGCCACAGCGACGGCAGACATCTGGGAGAGTGTGGCACTGGATGACACTGTCGTGTCACTGATTTCAAGAGGAGAGGGCTCCTCTTTGGTCATGCGAGGTGTTGGTAAATGAGGTTAAAGTTATGATTACCGTTCAGATACAAAGGACAATATCTTGTTTTAGGCATAAGAAAAAAAAAATTATTGATTTTCTTAGTATTTGAACTTTCGTCCAATCATGTTTTAATCATTATTTTTTTTTTATCTTTTGTCGAATCATGGTTTAATCATTATTTTCTAAGGTGCCATTAGATACGTCGCTTAATTGGGTGAATTTGAGTTATCCGCTGATTTATTCATTACCGGAAGTTGATTATCCTTATGTATTATGGCATTTGAAATCATCTTTACAGAGATTACGAAATCAAGATGGTTGAAGTGGCATATAGTTCGTCGAAAATATTATTATTATTATTATTATTATTATTATTATTATTATTATTATTATTATTATTATTATTTAAATGGCGGCTTTGGGGAGATGTGCAGGAATTCAGTTAATGAATAATTCATCGATATGCTTAGTTTGCCTCAGTCTTTTCCGCTTAGGTTTTGAATGAACAGGATGATGAAATCTCCATTTTCATAAAAAAAAAAGGTCAAATTTAAGCTCCACTTTTCTTTTTCAGTTTTTGGAAAATTAACGTGGAGGTGTCTAGTTTATGCTAAGAAAAATCCTTAGTTTTATGTAATGCCCTATCTTAATTAAATGTTGAATTCTTCTTGACATTGTAAATCATTTGACGTTATTTACTAACAATAAGAGGATAGAGTTTAGGATATGCTACCTAATACAATAAACGCAGTTATAGTGGTATTGAAAGTGTAAGATATTGTTTGTGTGAATAAACAGAGCAAGTTTTCCCAATAACTCGAACCAGAAATAATTCAGAAGAAATACAGGGAAAAACCGAACGCGGTGAAAAGTGAATACAATGCGAACGACTGACCAAGCTTTCAAAAGCAGATGAGATATCTATAAAGAGAGAGAGAGAGAGAGAGAGAGAGAGAGAGAGAGAGAGAGAGAGAGAGAGAGAGAGAGAGAGATGGATGCCATAAATATCGAACAACTGGGAAACTGGAAGTAGCGACTCGGGTAGGTGCGTAATGATGAATAATAAATGATAAGTTTAGTAGCGAAGAGGAAATGAGAAACACCATTTTCGCATCGCTCGCCCCTTCGTGGGTAGCAGTCGATTCAAGCGGAAGGCCTTCGGGCTCTGGTTAGTACTCTCTCTCTCTCTTTCTCCTCTCTTTCTCTCTCTCTCTCTCTACTCCGTGGTCCATTCACAAAAATCCCCTGGTTACTACGAAATGCCCAGGGAGCCTCTTGAGGGCGGCTGCGGGACGAAATCGGCTTTCTGGACCACGACGGGAAGGACTCTTTCACCTTCCGAGGAGAGTAGCAATGGGCCGTAACTCTATCTTCTTGATTCTCTCTCTCTCTCTCTCTCTCTCTCTCTCTCTCTCTCTCTCTCTCTTATGCATATTCCAATTTGAGCCAGTTTCGCAGAATTGCACATTTTATGGTGAGGAAATTCTAGCAAATTTTTTTTCTATAAACAGCATATCTTTAAAATCTCTCTCTCTCTCTCTCTCTCTCTCTCTCTCTCTCTCTCTCTCTCTCTCTCTCTCTCTCTCTCTCTTGTATCTATCATCTATTTGTCTGTTTATGCTTTTATCTATCGATACGTCAGTCTTATCTTGAGAGTCTGTGTTGAAATTGCGAGTCCATAAATTTCCCAAAGTAACATCTCATGGTTCCTTTCTCCCCCACTCTCTCTCTCCCTCTCCTCCTCCTCTCCCTCTCCCCCTTTCTCCGCACATCCATCCTGGTTGGATCACTTGTCTTACATTAGGGGGAACAAGTTGGTGGTTGCTACAGACAACAAGGGAACGACGAACGTAAGGCAGGAATTCCTAAGGGTCAAATTACCGATGGCGTCGGGATGCTCGCAATGCCCAGCTGATGCCTTTCGAATATTGACAAAGTGAGTCTTATAGCGAGGGGCCACAGAGGTCAGATTGCTCTGGTTTTCAGGTGTTTTTCTCCCCGCCAGCAGCAGCAGCAGCAGCCTGGGAAGGAGGGAGGGAGATGATGGAGGAGGGGGAGGGGATAACCAGAGAGGTAGGGGATGGGTAAGGGAGGGGGGTATTGAAGGGAAGAGGGGGTTATGAATGACTAGCAATAAGTTTTCAAATGATAATTGCGGTTTTCGTCTTTGTTCAATACTCGAGGCTTTTGTGCCTCTGGGCTCAGAAGCCTCTCTCATTATTTCCCTTCTTCTGCTCGATTGTTTAATAGCCACTGCTACCAGCAGTAGCTGTTTAAAGCGTTATACTCGTATAGTAGACGGTTTCCATAACTGATCTCCGAATATTGTGCTCGAGAGAGAGAGAGAGTTGGTCCTTTCCTGTGCGTGAACGATGTGTTAGGGATCCCTTCGGTCGGGGATGAGGGGGAGGGGGGATGCCCGGTAACTGGGCTATTCATTCACAAAATCCTCTCTCTCTCTCTCTCTCTCTCTCTCTCTCTCTCTCTCTCTCTCTCTCTCTCTCTCTCTCTCTCTCAGTAAGTTTGATTTCATTCTTAAATATTTACCTTCATTGTCACAGGAACTGGTCCACTTCTATACCTGTAATTTTCCCGGAATAATCAATGTTCAAAAAAAAAAGGCGAAACTTGATATCCACTTTCCTATTGTCGTTTTCCTTCAGTGATTAGCATTTTCCTGAGAAATTGGAAGGGTATTGAACTTCCATCGGAGAAGGAGGGAGAGACAGAGAGAGAGAGAGGGAGAGAGAGAAAAAGCGCATACCCAGACGCAGACGTGAGGCGAGGTAAAAACTGGAAAACTGGAGGAAAACCTCCGATCCAGTCTTGGCCAAGAAGACTCCTGGCTAACTCTGGCGGGAGCAGCGTAAAACCCGCCCATTCACAAAACCTGAACTGGCAGGCTTCTGTCGGTCACGCTTCGCATAGTACACACTGAGAGCAACGAGGCTAGAAAAGAACAGAAGAAGAAGAAGAAGAAGAATGGAATGGTGGGTGGACAGCGCAGATGGAGGATGAAGGGATAAATGGGAAGGGATAAAGACAGCGAGGGAGACAGAGGGAGGAGAATGGAATTTTAATTAAAAGCAGAGTGGCTGGCGAGACTGCATGGACTTGTGAACCGGTGCAATAATTAATCAAAGCACGGATAAACAATGCCTTTTACTTAATTAAACAGACTAAAGCCTCCTCGAGAAGCAAGATTAATGAAGCAATATCGGAAGAAATGCCTCGATTGTCTCAGGCCCCACAGATGTTCGCTGCAGGACGAGGTCGCGGAATGCAAATGTTGCTAAGTGAGGTCGTTGTTATGTGCGCCTTTTTTTTTTTTCTTTTTTTTTTTGGCAAGAAGGTTTATGGTTTTTTGTCTTCTTTTGTCAGTTCAGTAGTATATATTTATTAATTTATTGGTTTATTTTTCTATTTGATAAGTGAGATCTCTTAACCTTTCTTCATCCTAATGTGCACTATATTCTTTGGAAGGTTAAATTTCAAGTCACTGGCCCCTGTGGGCTTGTTCCATGTGAGTAGGGTTCCTCTTCTGAATAATAATAATAATAATAATAATAATAATAATAATAATAATAATAATAATAATAATAATAGGATGACTGTGATAGACCAAAAATAATAATAATAATGATAATAATAAGAATAATAATGATAATAATAATAATGTTCTATAGTGTTCTATGTTAGCAGGATTCCGCAAAAAGGTTATGCATAGATTTATTACGATTTCTTCCCAAAACATTGTCCTCGGAACTGTCAAGTTTATAATAATTTGGGAGACGTAGTAACGTAATTTTTAAAAAGCAATTACCTCAGCGAAGAGGAGGCGGGGTTGGAAGACTCATAATAATGAATATGGCCCAGATTCACTCTCCAAGCCTCCATCTCTATTAAACGGATCTCGGGTAGTCCTTAGCGCCGCAGGTTAGGTCAAGTTAGAAATGGTTAGGTTTGGATGTAACTATAAGAATTACCACTACACAGCTCTTTTGTTCTCTCGTCGTTTTCGTTTAAAGATGTTGAGGAAAATATTTTTGGATAAGAGTGGGTGAGAATGACATAATTAGCAAGACTTTAGACTGCAGACGCTTTGTTATTTCTGCGATAATGATATATATTATATTTAAAATGTTATTGACTGAAAAGTAACGCAGATAACGGGGGATTTGTGCCTGTTTCATTATCACCGCTGCTGTATCGACTTGCGAGCTATAGCCAATTTTTGCGTAATGCTCTTGATGACAAAAGAGTCATTATTAAGTTTTATATGTGGAACTCGACTGTATCTTGACACCTTATCCGTTTACTGTAACGTTAAAGTAATTTTGTTATGAATACATTCAGCAGTGTAATATGTTGTGTAGAATTTGTTATCGATCCATGAGAATTTTTTTTTTATCTTGCGCGGAGAATTGATTTACCCTACCCTTTGGGATATGAAGCAATTATTATTATTGACAGCAACAAAATTGTTGTGCTTTTAACGTCATTTCATCGTTGATAGTGTTATTATTATTATTATTATTATTATTATTATTATTATTATTATTATTATTATTATTGTACAGAAATAAAAAGTGACAATTCAGAACTAATGCCTTTCATCTTATCCATATCATGAACATCAGCAGATTTTAGCCCTGAAGAAAAGACGGTAGTAAGAGGGATTGAAAAGACCTTGTATATAATCAATTCAGCTGCCATTCTTTTCAACAGTCTGTTTAAAAGAATATATTATTATTATTATTATTATTATTATTATTATTATTATTATTATTATTATTATTATAATAGACATCCAGGATGCATCCACTGAGCACCAGCTGGAGTTTAGGCTTTGAGAAGATAAATTCCTTTCCAAAGTTTTAAGCCGAAATGAGGAGCATTCTCTCTCTCTCTCTCTCTCTGTGTGTGTGTGTGTGTGTGTGTGTGTGTGTGTGTGTGTGTGTGTGTGTGTGTGTGTGATTACGGCCTTCATTGCCATCTCGTGCATGGGATTAGAGAAGATCTTTCTTGAGATTGGCATGCAGTCATCCACCGAGGGTTGAGGGGAATCTGGTCTCCGAGATTTCATTTAGTTGGTATGTAGAGCAGAAGCAGCAGGAGCAGTAGTAGTAAGTAGTTTCGGAGGGGGCAAGGGGAGGGGAAAGGGGGAGGGGGCAAATGGGGCATCCGAGGGCACGTGGCTGCCAGCATATCAGGTGTGTAAACAAACGGGTTAGAATCATACCATTGACCGAAGCTAGTTCTCTCTCTCTCTCTCTCTCTCTCTCTCTCTCTCACATATGAATTTGTCCTCTTAATTTCTTTCGTCTGCCCTCGTTAGAATAAGAATTATACTTTATTGATGATTCGAAATGTTTTTGTATTCAAATTTGGGGCTCTGTGATATAGCTGTGGCCTCAGTCCAAAAAATGTATGTGTTGATATTTGACTGAGATAAGCTTTACTACTTTGCTCTACAAAAAATAATTAAATTTTTGTGCCATTTAATTATCAGAGAGCCATAAATTAGGAGTCTTCGCGACTTGTACTGAAACTGCGTAAACTTGACTTAAATCGTTTTAAATCTCTCTCTCTCTCTCTCTCTCTCTCTCTCTCTCTCTCTCTCTCTCTCTCTCTCTCTCTCTCTCTCTCTCTCAAGTCGTATATCCGTATGATTTTTCAAATGTTTTCTGTTCATGTTTAGTACAATTTAAAAATTTATTTTTCTCTTCTCAAGATCTTCTTAAATATTAACTTACATTTTCCTACTCTCTCATTCCCTTTACTACTATGAACTTCAGTTTAATCCTTACTTCGCCCTATCCGTTTATTTTTCAGTTGCCCATTTAGTATATCTTCTTTCCTTTCTTATTTCACCTCCTCTTTTTCTTCATTTCCTCTTTCGTGAACATGAAACTTTCACTAAATACCGTAAGCTTAATCCACCCCTACTGGCTGCCCATTTCTACTCTGCGCTCACAACCATAACCAATAAAACTTGTAAATATAACCCCTGTGTTACGGTACAGTGGTGTAATATGGACTCTCTCTCTCTCTCTCTCTCTCTCTCTCTCTCTCTCTCTCTCTCTCTCTCTCTCTCTCATTACTGTTTCAGTATTTTGCCATCTCAACGGTTGTAACTGTAAAGTATTCGTTTAAATTTTTTTTTATATTGCGTTAGGGATTGGTACATGATGCTTGTTTTTTAATCTCTCAAAATGAATCCTCTGTCTCTTATGACTGCAAGCAAGCAGAAGAATTCCTCCCCCTAAACGGGTCTATTTGCACGAGACATAGTTTGGATGATGAACGCTTCAGAGGCATGAACGTCTGAAGGGAAATTGCGCAAATGTTTTCTTAGTGTTAAGAATTATGACCCCTTTGATTGGAGAATATCGACTGTTTTTTTTTTTTTTTTTTTTTTTTATCAAAATGTCAAGTATACATATTTTTCAGTTTTTGTAATTAACTGCATCGACGGTAATTTTATAATTTTTTTAATTAACTACATCAACGGTGATTTTTTTAGTTTTTTTTATTAACTTCGTCCGGTGACTTTATCATATTTTTCATTTTTTATTAACTGTATCGACAGTGATTTTATAATTTGCTCATTTTTTTATTTACTACATCGACGGTGATTTTATCATTTTTTCAGTTTTTTTAATTAACTGCATCGACGGTGATTTTAATTTTTTTAATTAACTACATCGACGGTGATTTGATGATTTTCGTATTTTTTCTAATTAACTGCATCGACGGTGATTTTATAATTTTTTAACTTTTTTAATTAACTGCATCGACGGTGATTTTGTCATTTTTCAGTTTTTTAATTAACTGTATCAACGGTTTTCAATTTATTTAATTAACTGTATCGACGGTGATTTCATAATTTTGTCAGTTTTTAATTAATTGCATCGATGGTGATTTTATCATTTGTTCAGTTTTTTAGTTAACTTCATCGACGGTGAATTTGCGATTTTTGTTCTGCATCGACGGTGATTTTATAATTTGTTCAGTTTTTTTTTTAATTTAACGGCATCGACGGTGGTTGTATCATTTTTTGTGTTTTTCTTAATTAACTGCATCGATGGTGATTTTATAACTTTTCTGTTTTTTAATTGACTGCATCGACGGTGATTTTTATAATTTTTCAGTTTTTTTAATTAACTGCATCGATGGTGATTTTATAGTTTTTTCTGTTTTTTTAATTGACTGCATCGACGGTGATTTTATCATTTTTCAGGTTTTTAAATTAACTGCATCGACGGTGATTTTATCATTTTTTCAGTTTTTTCAATTAACGACATCGACGATGGTTGTGTCATTTTTTTTTTAATTAACTGCATCGATGGTGATTTTATCATTTTTCTGTTTTTATAATTGACTGCATCGACGGTGATTTTTATAATTTTTTCAGTTTTTTAAGTAACTGCATAGATGGTGATTTTTTTAGTATTTTGTTTTTTTAATTGACTGTATCGACGGTGATTTTATCATTTTTTCATTTTTTTTAAATTAACTGTATCGACGGTGATTTTATCATTTTTCAGTTTTTTATTAACTGCATCAACGGTGATTTTATTATTTTTTCAACTTTTCAATTAACTGCATCGACGGTGATTTTATCATTGTTCAGTTCTGTAATTTACTGTATCGACAGTGATTTCTTTTTTTAGCAGTGTATTAAATCTTGTCATTTTCACAATACATCCTGAATGGTAAGAGAGGCAGACTTGATACTTCGCTGAAACAAGAAGTCGATGATAAAATCGCCGTCTATGCAGTTCATTCAGAAAATTGAAAAAACGTGTATTCTATATTTCGCCAAAAGAGACGACGTATACGATGGAAGCAAATAATTTTTACAGCATATTGCCCTGAGTAAAGGAGGGCGTTTGCGTTCATTACATGTTCCGAACACCTGCCACTCCTTTTTAACAGCTGTTATTATTATTATTATTATTATTATTATTATTATTATTATTATTATTATTATTATCGGATGTAATCAACACACAATCGCGTGTGTAATAGAAATAAATTTCTACCGCATATTATTATTATTATTATCATCAGAACAATCTAAAGATCACGAACTTAGAAAATGAGTTTACGCAGAATAAAATGCTACTACCTGTTAGAATGAATTTTTAGCTTGCATATTTGTTATTACTTGAAAAAATCCCTGATAACATGATTTTATTTTTAAGCATTTGAACCAGCAGAACATCTCGCCGAATTTAGGCATTTATCCATAAAACTTACACATATACCTCTTATAGTGATACGTAGATTGATATATAAAATGAAATTGAAAATGTCACCGAGAGAAAATTTACCGTTGTCAACCTTAATATACATACACACACATTATATATATATATATATATATATATATATATATATATATATATATATATATATATATATATATATATATATATATATATATATATATATATATATATTATAAAATCCACGTCAGAAGGTGAGTGAAAGCCGGGACTTGGAACAAGTGCTTTCGTAGTTTGTTCTACATTTTTAAGTTCACACTGAATATAAAAGAAGTTGACAGAAAGTAGTTGTTCCAAGTCCCGGTTTTCACTCCTTCTGACTTGGATTTATAATAGTCTCAAGCACGTCCCTTTGTGCTGCATTATATATATATATATATATATATATATATATATATATATATATATATATATATATAAATATATTTATATATATATTAAATATATATTTATATATATATTCAATATATATTTTATATATATATTATTTATATATAACGATAAGTCTTCTTTGACATCGGCACTAATGAAAAATTCAGGTAGTAAATAATTCACAAATCGCTAATATTAAAAATGAAATCGTGATATTTATTTCTATCAGCATTTTATCGCGACAATGTATTTAGTAATATATTTGAGCAAAAATATAAAAAAATATTGACGTTAGTAAGCTACTAACTAAGAGTCTTATCTCGATTGCTGAAAGATTTGTACTTTTGAGAATGGAATTGCGAAAATGGAAAGAGTTTACAGAAATCTAAATTTTTATACTTTTCATATTTGATTTTGAAACAATAAGCATAATCTGGCTGCTTCATTGCCTTCCCCAGAGAGAGAGAGAGAGAGAGAGAGAGAGAGAGAGAGAGAGAGAGAGAGAGAGAGAGAGAGAGAGAGAGCCGATCGTATTAGAAATGTACTCCCTCACTGGGTATATACTAGATTGATGGAATTATAACCTGTCTTTTCCCAAGTGTTTATATTCAGCTCATTTCCAAAGCAGTGCCGCTTTATCATTTAATAAATCAACAAATAATTGACAGTATTAATAAAGACGTATTAATAAAGACAACCTAATTGTGGTAATTTGCTCCCTTGGAGAAAGCAGAGCGCACCAGTATTTCACTTCGTGAGGTCATCATTCTCCCTTTAACGTAATTCATTCCTAATTCAACTAAGTTTTTTCAGACTTGTATTTTCATTGTGATCAGTTACTAGGTTAGTTGGTTTATTATTATCATTGATCTAAGTGGTAGTAGCATGAGTATTAGTATTAGTAGAAGTAGTAAATTTGATTTATATCCATGCTGGTATTTATATTGTAAGTTCCTTGTGATAGAGTGGATTACTTAAGAGGCTAGAATACAGCAAAGCCCGCACGTCGTAACAAAAGAGAAAAATCTAATTCTCTTCTATAACGATAACGCAGTTTAAGGGCAAACAGGACTCGAACCGTTCTTCCTAGCGCGTTTCCTTTCTGCTGGGCGACAGGACAAGAAGACCTCTCGATTGCCCTAAGCAAGACAAAAGTTTTCTGTTTGCGTTCCGTAACTTGTGCTTAGGAGGTTCCCGCACGTTCGAATTTTGAAGCCGCCGCTGTTTCTCGCCTTCTTCAATTGTATTACCTGTGAATATCGGACGATGCGGCGTTCCGTGTAATGCGTTTCTTATAAGAAAAAAAAAACTTTCGAGTTTTTTCTCCCCCTCCCTGCTGCTTTTTCGAGTAATGTAATAGTGTCACGTCGGAAATAGGTCTCCAATAAGATCACAGAATTGAGTTCGGGGGCGAGGTGCAGCAGTTGCCAGATAGTCTCGGCGACTTCAACTGGCTTTGCCGGGTCAACATATTTGCCAGATTGGCTGGAAACAGAGACAATTTCTGGATTATTTATAGCAAGTGTATTGCGGCGTTTTTTAATATTTACAGGTGTTAAGGGTGTGTGTTGATTGGCATCCATTGTTATGGAGATGAATATATACACGAGTGTCTGGGCGGTTCCGAGGGCGTTGGATGAGGAAGCATCGGGATCTTCCGTTTAGGGTGTCTGGCAACATTGTTCGGGTCAGCTGGGGGAGTCTGTGTGGTGTCCCGCAGTTAGTGTATCCTGGGACACGGTCGATAGTGGACGTATGTAGCTGGGACAAGAACATCATGGGTCATGCTTTATTCCGGACCTATTATGGTGCCCGTCGAAGATAACGATACAAGTGACGTCAGTGGTGCATTGCTTGGTGACTTTAATCCGATCTGGACTTGAAATAGTAACACAGGGGAATCGGTAGTTCGCATAAGTATTTATTGTCCGATAAAAAAAAATTATCGAAGGTGCAAGTTGACATTTCTGTGTGTACGGTTATTTAGAATAAAGATCATTGCGTGAAACAGAAGCGGAGAGAAAGAGCAGGGTCCCTCTCCGCACTTGGTATAATATCTCTTTCACAGCGACTTCAACGCGAGTGCAGGCCGAAGGGCTTACCACGGCGCTGATCGAAGATTGTTACTGTTCTTATAAGATTGATAACGACGAATACTTTTCTTGTTATAGAAAGATTTCACAGTTCTAGTCAAGCTGAACCAATTTTCTTTTCCTCGTCATATTCTGATTTTATTTATTTATATTTAGTATGTATGTGGATTTTCTCCCCCCGCCAAATAAAATGGGAATAAAGTCGCTCAAAACGCTTACCAAACCCACGAAGTCAGGTAAGGACTTTCAGTCTCTTTTTGTTTTGTCATGTTTATCATTTTAGTTTTTCATCTCTTTAAGTTTTAGTAATGGTATGCTTAAAATTGTTTTTGTAGTGAAATGGAAAAAAAAGTGGACTTCTCTTTTGAAATAGTCTCTTTAAGGATTTGGTGAAGGACAAATTTCATATCCCAGTTCTGATTCATTTGTCAGTATTTTGATTTTCATGGTTTTATGTCCATTTTAATTGTTTTTTGTAAGCTTCGTGTAATATATTCATTTGGATTTAATTTTGTCACTTCCATCATTCCTTCCTGGAAACCTGTGTCGTTGTGGACTTTGTCATTATTTCATTTCCTCTAGATTGATTTTCATTTTTGCGAGTAGTTTGGGTAAAAGAATTTTGAGTTTTAAATCTTCGCGATTATTTTGCAGTAGTTTACAATGACAACTTTTTTTCTTCCAAAAAAAGTGTCTGCTTAACTTTGTTAAAAAAGATCGACGCTTCCTCCCTGCTGGTTGGTAGCTTTGCTCCTCCTCCTCCTCCTCCTCCTCCTCCTCCTCCATGTGACCCCTGGCCCTATCCCCATGGGGCCTTTGAACCCCACCCTCCCCTGTATCCTCTTGTGGCGCTACCTGTAACCTCTGCCCCCCCCAACTTCCGGCCGTAGTTTTGCGCCTCATCCGAAAATCGTCTTTCTCGAAGCGTTCCGTTTCCCGGCGAAAGTTTGCCGTCGAAACCAATTCTTTCAATTATAATAAATTCGAATGAACGTCTTATCGAAAGATTTGGCCGAATTCCAATTCGGAATTTGCGAATAAAATCTCTTAAATTCTCACTTCCGGCAATCGTTCCCCGGTAAGGCCAAGCTCCGCCCCCTAAGTCTCACCAGGGCGGGCGTCCCATTGGGGAGGGGCTTACCTCCTACGCTCTTTTGGTTGCCTAACTCGTTCCATATAATATTCCGTCCCTCGCTTCATTATTTCGCCCTTTTTATTTCCATTTCGTCATCGACACGCTGTGTCTCTTTCGTATTTAATTTTGTCAGTTCCTGAACTTCATACATGTGTTGCAAGATGGCGACTGTTACGAGAATGGTCTGAGTAACTCGATTTCGCCGACGTTCGCCCAGAAACCACAAGTTGGGTATTACATCAGTAATCCTTTTTATCCGGGACCTCTCCCGAGTTATTTTGATGGGAAGAATATAGCAGTGGTCAGAGTTCAATATTATTATTATTGCCCCCTTTTTTGACGGAGGGTCTTTTATTTGTCCCCTTCTCCTGTATGCCTGTGCTCTCTCTCTCTCTCTCTTTCTCTCTCGAAGGGCTCTTCCGGCGCAGGGGCCCGATGGGAGGCTCACGTTTCACTGTCAGATCCTGCGGCTACTTCGCTCCCCTCTCTCTCTCTCTCTCTCTCTCTCTCTCTCTCTCTCTCTCTCTCTCTCTCTCTCTTCTCATTATATCTCAATTTCCCTCTCTCTCACACACATCTCTCTCTCTCTCTCTCTCTCTGCATGTGTGTGTTGCATGTTGTCTGTGTCTCTTGCTCACTTCTCTTCAAATCTCAATTTCCCTACCCCTCTCTCTCTCTCTCTCTCTCTCTCTCTCTCTCTCTCTCTCTCTCTCTCATGGCAGAGGTATTTCACCACTTGCCCTCATCATTCTCGCTCACGAGGAAGATTCCCGGAAACGATGACATTCGCATTACGTGGCGAGATGGACAGGCGCCGCAGATTTGCACTGCTTGAAAATTAAATGTTCACTGAACATTACTTTCATTGCCTCATAACAATACCTTGTCTGGAGAACATAAATTAAATGAGAGTTAAAGCTAAAGAAGAGAGAGAGAGAGAGAGAGAGAGAGAGAGAGAGAGAGAGAGAGAGAGAGAGAGGGCGTCCGTGTATTGGTGATCTACCGTATATCTGGCACCCACAGGATTGTGATGGGTGTCATCCGGGGAATTGAAAGGGGAGGGGCTTACGCGTTCCGATGGCAGCAGGGCTTTGGATTCCGTCGGTCCTTGCTTGGTCCCGGAGGTGTGGGGAGAGACAGAGAGAGAGAGAACCCCCTCTTCCCCCCCCCCACCTCTCCTGCTACCAAGCATGCCAAGTGGCCAAAGGATGGTGATGATGATGATACGGTATAGGTGCGGGCCAATCCATTTCTTCGGATTTTGACTGAGGCCAAGTTTTCGAAGGGCGGGGGGGAACTGTCAAGGGGGTGTGTGGGGAATTGCAATTGGGGAAGATATAATGCAGAAAATATATATATATGTTGCATTTGCTAACCTGCAATGAGCCTTCCATTTTTAAAAGTTTTGCGTTGTGAAATATGTTTGTTATACGAACGTATTCCTGTTCTCGAAGTATCTATTAATAAATTATTTATTTGGTGTGATAAAATAGGTCACAAAGTGATATAGTTTTGCTAACGATAAATCCAGAATCATGTTTGACCATAGTTATGTCGGGCTCGGAGGTTTATGCATATAACCACGTAATATGTTTTTACCGTGTATGGGCTATACATTTACGAGTTTTTAAGCATGCTACGCAATTGTAGACGAACCCCGAAGGCAGCAGTATATATGAGAGAGAGAGAGAGAGAGAAGCAATATTCAGAGCTTTCGTAGAGACGTGGCGTCAGACTACAACCCAACATCCTCCAGAACCTGTTTCTTTTTAAAAAAAAAAATGGTTTAGGTAATTAATCATTTCATTGTACGATAAAATAATATCTGCGTTTAGATCAAATTTTATGTATGTGGCATATGTTTGCCTGCAGAATTCATGTGCGTCTTTTTATTATTATTTTTTTTCTTTTTTTTTTATTTATTTATTTCGTTTGCACAATAAGGGAGAACAACGGCTATACTTAATAATGGGATAATTCCCGTAGGGGGTTAGTGCCGTCAGTGCACCTCATGCGGTGCACTGTAGGCATTACTTAAGGCTCTTTGCAGCATGCCTTCGACCCCTAGCTGCAACCCCTTTCGTTCCTTTTACTGTACCCCCTTTCATATTCTCTTTCTTCCATCTTACCTTCCAACCTCTCCTAACAATTGATTCATAGTGCAACTGCTTTGAGGTTTTCCTCCTGTTACACCTTTCATACTTCTTACTGTCAATTTCCGTTTCAGCGCTGAATGAGCTCATAGGTCCCAGTGCTTGCCCTTTGGCCTAAATTCCATATTCAGTTCAATTCAGAAATGTTGTACTATCTTATAGTGTATATTAATGGTAGGTTTAAATATTGTGTTTTTGATTCTATAAAATCCTATATCCCACATGCAGAAAGATGTCTTGAAGTGGGGATTTGGAGAAATAAAATGATATCTCATGCTTGTTCGTTTACACAGTAACTTCAAGATGAGGAAATGAAAAATAAACGACCTACTTTCTTTTATGAATTTCTCTTTCGTTTACATAACGGCGAATAGGGCCGTTTTAATGAAAGCCATCGGAATGTTATCTTAAACAGTTTATTATTATCATAACGTTCTTCATTATTTTGACGGAGCCCAAAACAGAACGAAATAAACGCTGACACAGACCTACTAGACTTTTACCTGATGTAGCTTTCCTTTCCTGTCCACGTCTCCGTCGGTTTCCTGTCACTTGTTTCTTCCTATTTCTAGTTCCCCTTCCTCTCCTTCCTTCCCTCCTTCCCTCCATTTCAGCGTCTGCTTCCTACTTCTTCGCTTCCTTTTCCTCATCTCCGAACAACAGCATCAGAAACACTTTGTCCCCCCAACCACCTTCCCTTATTCTCTCTCTCTCTCTCTCTCTCTCTCTCTCTCTCTCTCTCTCTCTCTCCAACAACATCAGAAACACTTCTCCCCAACCACCTTCTCTCTCTCTCTCTCTCTCTCTCTCTCTCTCTCTCTCTCTCTCTCTCTCTCCAACAGCATCAGAAACACCTTCCCTTATCCCCCCTCTCTCTCTCTCTCTCTCTCTCTCTCTCTCTCTCTCTCTCTCTCTCTCTCTCTCTCTGAAGGATTGTGCGGCGGCCGAGTTTTAAATCTGCTCCTTTTTGGTGAGTAAACTTCGAAGAGTTTTTGGACATTTTAACTTCTCATTGTGCTGACGCCTTTCTCCGTGTTCAGCCGATGCGCTCCGGATGATTCGGTCTTTGTCGTCGGCCATTCTTAGGACCTTCTCTTGAGCGCTTTTCCTTTTTTCTTTTTTTTTCCACGGTTCTTCTCAGTTCCGATGGGTCTTTTGGATTCTCCTCCTCCTCCTCCTCCTCCTCCTCCTCCTCCTCCTCCTCCTCCTCCTCCTCCTCCTCCTCCTCCCTACCCCGTATACTTCACATTGTCCTTTTTTCCCCTGAGAGGTATAACACCGGCCATACAAATAAATCTCCCTATGTAACCCTTCTTCATGTTCATTCATAACTTTCTTGGCTTGTTCATTCATTCTGTTTGTCTGCCCTCTTATAAGTTCTCTCTCTCTCTCTCTCTCTCTCTCTCTCTCTCTCTCTCTCTCTCTCTCTCTCTCATAATTTCTGTGTATTCTCGGTCGTAAAGGCTGCTGTAAGATGTAACACTGAGCGATAGATTTTCTTGTATTTCGTTGATAACACCTGCTTTTGCTTAAGTGTCCTGTCAAAAACCTTAAGTACAAGATATAAATTTTGAAATAAGTTATTACTGAACAGCCTATTTTATTCTGATTATGAATTTTCATTACGACTGAGTATTGTGTATCATTAATTTTTTAATTTTTGTCAGGAGGTTTTGGATATCACGAAAGTTTCCAAAGTTGAACAACAATCTGGAGTATTTATTTTAGGGAAGTGAGATATGTTTTGTATTATATCACTTGGCGTTATATATCTTCAGTATCCGAAATCATACGAAATCGCAACGTGTCACCGCTTCGTACCGTACGCGAACGGGACGCTAGATCGCAAGGCAGGCCCTTGTTTAAGTGGAAGTAGGGGGCGAGATTATGTTACACGGTGACTTAAGACGGAAGCCATGGCCGAAAGGACTCAACTCTGGAGGAGAATGGGGACAGGGATAAAGGGGGGGAATAAGGGGGTGGGTCGTTGTAGAAGGGGGGAGGGCGTCCCATCCCAGAAGGAGTGTATGTATGTCGCTTTTAAGGACTGCACACAACTTGAGGAGGCGATATCTCTCTCTCTCTCTCTCTCTCTCTCTCTCTCTCTCTCTCTCTCTCTCTCTCTCCCCGCATGAAGGTGATTTCAATACCTAGGGGTTGTGTAGTGCTTAGTCGCTGATCTCTTAAATTTTGAATTTTTGGTTTGAAAAATAGAGACAAAAGTTATGTAATTACGAAGTATATATTATTACTCAAACACATACACACAAATATATATATATATATATATATATATATATATATATATATATATATATATATATATATATATATATATATATATAATATATATATATATATATATATATATATATATATATATATATATATATATATATATATATATATATATACACACATACACTTTTAGTATCATGGATTTTTTCCGAAAATGTAATTACTTCCTCTGATTTCTAATTTGAATTTTTATTGTTCAGACAAAATATCACACTCCGCCATAGATATTTATTTTTGGTTTTTAGATTGGAATGCTAACTCACATTAGCGATATCAAAAAAGCTTCACTTTTCCAAAAGGACTGTGTTTTTCAAAGCCCTAGGAATAGATCGCTTAAGATTTCTAGAGCTCTTGTCTAATGACACCTTCTTAGACGTAGGAATTATGTGAATGAACTTCACACGTAAGACATTAGTGATTGGTTGAACTTTGAACAGGAACTGGCGTTACAACTTATATGGTTATCGGTGTGCCATATGTCACAGCTCTTCTGTTGGATGAAAACTTTTTCGACCGTGAGACTGATTTTCTTGTAGATTTCCTTTGGTTATCTAAGCCTTTGATTAGAAACTTACACACGAAACACTGAAAGCTTAGCTTTGGTGACCAAAGGAAAGACCCCGTAGAGGGGTAGTGCCGTCAGTGCGCCTCATGCGGTGCACTGTAGACATTACTTAAGGGTCTTTGCAGCGTCCCTAATTCGGCCCCTAGCTGCAACCTCTTCCATTTCTTTCACTGTGCTTCTGTTCATATTCTCTTTTTTCCATCTTACTTTCCACCTTCTCCAAAAATTGTTTCGTAGTGCAACTACGAGGTTTTCCTCCTGTTACACCTTTCAGACCTCCTTACTGTCAGTTTCCCTTTCAGCGCTGAATGACTTCAAAGGTCCCAGCGCTTGGCCTTTGGCCGAAATCCTATATGATACTGATACCGATACTAAAGGAAAGAACATTATTTCTTTAGGCGTCCTTTATGATACACCTGCGCTTCACCTCATTAATATCTCATGATTTATCAACTTTCTATGAAATTCGGAAACTTCTTGTTATGCTTCCAATTATTTTATTTCCGCTTTTTTATTGTTTGCTTACCCACATTGATTGTCGCTTGCGTCACACGTTTGCCCTTCCTTTAGGTAAATGTCGCATCGTTAATGTAACAGATTATTATCGAATGCTTCATCTTCCGCAGAGGCGATTAGCGACAAGGTTTGCTTGTATGTCTTATATTTAAAATTTAAATCCGCTTCATTTTTGGGCAAGACTCCGGTACTTGTATCGCTTTGGTACAAATACAAGTACAAATACTATATTTATTGTGGCCTTGTATACCTTTTCTTTCCTCATGGCCATAGTATTTAGTTTCACTGAAACACAGGGCGCTGACACAAGAGGCCACTGAAGAGAGTTATGGTCACGCTCTTGGCTCCTTTTTTTTTTTTTTTTTTTTCTTGTACTTATGATTGAATGTTACTGTTGTGATGACGAGAATTCTCTCTCTCTCTCTCTCTCTCTCTCTCTCTCTCTCTCTCTCTCTTTTGTTTTCTGGACCGGCCGGCGGCCTTGGTTTTCGCTCGGCCGCCGGTGCATCATCCGCTCGGCTGGTCCCGGGACTGCCTCCCCTATTCTTCGAGACCAATTTGAGGGTCCATGAGGGCTGACAACCGTGAATGGTTCCAGTTAATAAATCGCTTATATAGCTCCCTTCTTCTTCTTCTTCTTCTTCTTCTTCTTCCATCCCTCCTTTCCCCTCTTAGCCATCTCCCCACCATCCCTCCCTCACCTCCCCATAAACTCCGCTCTTAACAAATCTCCGACCCATTGTGCGCTGTCAATGCGGGAAAAGGTGTTCTTTATCAGTTGATATGACTTTTGGTTCGGAGATTTCGGGAGACGAGTCCGTCCCATTGTTGCGCCGATGTGCGGGAGATATTGATATGAACGGCCGCCGCCAGTGATCATGACGGTTTACGTAGTCTCGAGGAAATGTTTATTGTAGTTCCAGAAGGGGTCGGCACTAGAAGGACGCCTTGGGGAACCTCGCATCGCCCCGCCCGCCGCCCTCTTCTAAAGACGGACGGACCCCTTTCCTATTTTTGCACACCTGTACAATCCGTACAGGTGAGCGCATGGGGTCAATGTGTCTGTGCGTACTTCCTGTGGAGGATAGATCCGGCAGCCTGTGTTTGCCACAATAGGCTGCTCTTTTGAAATAATTCACGCAGTGGGCGGCGTTTGGGTTTTGGGGGACCTGCAGAGTCTCGGACTGCGGTGAGATGAAATGGGATATTTATTTATGCGTCGTCTTCATTATTCAGATAAAAATTAAACAAATACGGTTTATTACGTTACTTAATATTATAATTTATATAGACTTTTTTTTTTACATTTTATATAAAGTAATTTTTTATACCATCACTAGGCGGAACCAGAGCCGTATATAGACTCTATATGCGGCTCTGGGCGGAACAGCAAAGCGTGGCCGTGATTCTAGTTTGATGCTGTCAGCGTGTAAGTTCGTCCTCATGAACTGTTCCTTGCGGGAAAAATATCAGCTAGGCCTTTCATAAAGTTTTATGACCTTTAGTAATTGTAATCATGTTTTTATATATTTTCATATATTATAATTGAACTTATTTTGTCTGTTTACTTTTCTAGTACAGTTTTTGGATTTATAGGAATCTTACTTTCAATGAGCTTGGAAATATTATTATTATTATTATTATTATTATTATTATTATTATTATTATTATTATTATTATTATTATTATTCCAGAGTTCACGGGCAATATATATTGTAGCGTATCTGCACAAAATTCTGTGCAGTATGTGTATGTCTACATTCACACTTCCATATGTTGCAGTATCTGATTGATTTGTGACTTTTAAAACTGGCGTGACAACATTAGACTATTGACGCCGCGTGCACACACGCGTATGTGAACTTACTTAAGTACATCAGCTCATTGACTTCTCAATGTTGATCCCCCATAATCATGTGTCATTGGAGGCCACATCTCCTCCGATGGATGTCATTTGAACCGTAGCCTTTTGCGTCCCGGACCAGATGCCGACCTGGCCATGTCCGAAAATAAAACCTGTCCAATGGTGAGGTTGGAACGTGCAGCAATGCAGGCTGGAGGAAAGGACCGAAGTATTACATATACATTGGACTACGGAGCGGTTCTCGCATCCTTTAGGGTTTTATTGTGATGTTTGCGCCTTCAGGAGGCTAATGCCTTTTGGGAAGGGCTCTCCTCTAGTTGTTTCTCCTGTGTGGTTTGGTTACCCGTTGGTTGGCATTTTTGAAAAAGAAGGGATTTTGAGTTTTTTTTATTTAATTACGTTGTTGTTTTTTGTAGTTATTTAGCGTGTAGGATTTAAGTCTTGAGGTTACAGTTTAATAAGAAATAAGAAAGATAGCTTACTTTAAAGTTGCTAACTGTTACAGTACGTAAAATTTTGAAATAACGTCTGCAGGCGATCGTTGTCTGACCATCATTATAGATTCTTAACGAGTGTGCTCGGGCATTCGGTACTAATTCTCACCCTATGACGAACTGGGTATAGACCCTAAGGAATTACCCGATCTACACCAGAAACAGTTATTATTATTATTATTATTATTATTATTATTATTATTATTATTATTATTATTATTATTATTATTGCTTTTTTACGGAGTCGTGAACATACACAGGTAATCAAATATCAAAGTGTGTGGTCAGCTCTATGTATGTAGAAGAAAATGCGATGAAAATTATATAATCTCTTTTCTCTCGGGTTTATTTTCATAGACTTTGGTGGCAGAATTATTTTCTTGAGAAAGACGATAAACAATGTGGTCACAGCTCATTGCGTTTAAGTGTGAGAGGGTTTTATCTCTCCAGAAATAGCGAACTTATGGAACTTGGACCAACTTCTCTATTAGCCTAACCTGAACAGGAAAATAAAATGAAATTATATATATATATATATATATATATATATATATATATATATATATATATATATATATATATATATATATATATATAATTACATGCTGGCTTCGGAATGGATAGATATTGCGGCATATTAGAAGCTTTATCCTTATCCCTTCAAGGCTTCTGCTTTGAATACTGGAAGAATTACTGGAGATACTGGAAGTGTTGCCAGTAAGTTCATGATGTCACATGTACGTTACCATTGGCAGAAAATATAAGAAAGACTGTGCCATAAAGAAGCATTATATATATATAAATATAAATATATATATATATATATATATATATATATATATATATATATATATATATATATATATATATATATATATACATAATCCAAGGCGGTTCAGGAAAGGCACTGTCCTTATGCATTTTATTAAAAAATATGCCGACGTTTCACAACTCTCATAGTTGCATTTTCCAGGCTGCAAACAGCGAACTATGAGGAGTTGTGAAACGTCGGCATATTTTAATAAAATGCATAAGGACAGTGCCTTTCCCTGAACCGCCTTGGATTGTTCTTCGAGCTGTTGCTCCGGAAGTTAGAGGTATATATACATATATATATATTTATATACTCGTATATATAAATATATATATGTATAATATAATGCTTAAATATACAGTTTATATAAAAAGAAAACTTTTTCATATTCAATATGTATCATATAAAATCAGTATCCTTCTTTCTTTTTGTGTCTGTGAGGTTTCAATTGCATTGACGAAGCAGATGATCTTGATCTCGAATCTGAAGTTGGCCTTTGATGTCGCTTTGTGCGTTTGAGCTGCTCTGCGAGCGGAGAGCAGAGACAAAGAAAGTGTATCTACGGTAACACCGCCGGAAGTGGATCCACAAAAAAGCTTGGGGTGGTTGGTATAGCGTGCGATGCCCAGCGGGCATGGCCCGCCCGCCCGCCCTGCCCTGCCCCGTCCGTTCTTTACCCTCACCACAGCCCCACCCCAGCCTTCCTCTCCCTCGAAGTTACTTCCCCTCCTCGTCAGACCGTTGCTGCCGCCTTCGTAATCGACGTCCTGACGCTTTACCTTTGCTGCTTACCCCGAGGGGCCTTCCTCAGCTGCTGCTGCTGCCGCTGCTGCTCTTGCCCAGCCAGGCTGCTGCTGCTGCTGCTTCATGAATGAACGTGCGTCGTCGCCAGGAAGTTGTCCTGGCTTTTGCGAATAATGAATGAACTGGCCTGGCCGAGAGAAAAGCAGCTTAGGGGTACTTTTTGAATAACGCTAATAAGAACGCCGCTCTGTCTTTTGGCGTTTTGCGGATTCCCTTTTCGCGTGGCCGCTGCTTTATCTGCTGCTTTTACTTCGATTAAAGGGTGTTTTCCATGATATTTCATTCGCACAGGGCTTTGTTGCTGGAAATGTAACTACTTCGAAGTGAGGATTTTGAAACATTCGTGTCATTTTTATGAAATCGCTGTTGTGTTGTTTGCGTCTAATGGTTTTCGAAGTATCGTTAGCTAAGTTTAGGAGCACATGGGGAGTAGGAGATCCCTGAGAAGGGACAGCGGACGTTGATGATTGTTAGTTCAAGATCACACGTTATGGAGATAATTGCAGATGTTGAGCGCTACGGTTCTGGTAGTTGGCTGCCCCTAATTAAGTACCATTGATGATCACATTAAAATGCCCCTTATATCCACCTCTTGAAGAGGGTTTTTTGGGACGCGAAAGGAAACAACAGCAGCTGCGCTTAATCCTCCTAAAATTCGTGTGTATCAGGATGTTGATTTGAGGAGTGGCGGCGGAGGAGTAGGTTCTAATGCGAGGAGGAACGGGAGTGGGATGGGAAAAAAAAGGTGGAGCGGCTTTTGGAGCCACTGGGGTCAGGTCTTGTCTTGCTCAAGTGTAGATATAATTTGTTATCTTCATTATCATCATTCTCATGACCATCAACCAAGGAGGGAATAACTCCCACTAACCTTCTCCAGTCTCACCTCCTCCTCCTCCTCCCCCTCCTTCCCCTTGTCTTTTCCCTCTGGCCCTTCCTCCCTTCAATTCCCGGTGCCCTGGGGCTACTTGTACGCGCGGAGGCAAAGTTCCTGTGACCTCAGTGTCGACCCTTACGTGGGAGTTGTGGCCGCAGGGACCATAGGACCCTCTCAGGCCCTTGCTTTAGCCTCCCGGGGAAGCCTCTGGGAGATGACCTCCTGCCCTGGGATGTGCTGGTTGGCACCACCTCTCCCCCCTCCTCCTTCCCTCCTATCTTCCCTGCTTGTTGCTTCTTTACCGGAACAACCATCATCATCATCGGCAGACCCTTCCCGCCCCACCCCCCTTCTCTCTCTTTCTCTCTCTCCTCCTCCTTCCTCAAGACCTGAGGATTTCTCAGGCGCGTCTGTCTCCCGAAGGCGTCTTCCAGTAATCACATCCATTGCCCAGAGGGTTTGTGCCTTTTGCGTTTTTTACTTTGATTCTTTTTTCGTATCTTTAAAGATTATATGCAATTATTTGCCGCTCTTTTTTCGCCACCTTGTGTATGGATGGCAGATAGAGGCAGAGTCTGTTAACGTCTGTACGTTAGTTTTCGGCGATAGTCTGTGTGCTTTGGAGGTGAGTGGCTGCTGTGCGAAAGCTTTGTGAGAAATAGACCATTTCAAGCAACCTCTTGGGAAGCATTGAGTCTTCCTCATTCTCCGTCTTCTTCTTCTTCCTCGTCCTCCTCCTCCTCCTCCTCCTCCTCTCATTCTTCGAGTTCACTTGGCTTTCTTGTTTCCCCTTGTCTCCCATAACCTCTGCTTCACCTTTACTCTCCTTCCCTTCTTTATTACTCTCTCGTCGACCTGTTCTCATCACCTTCTACGTCCTCACAATCTCGGCTTTTTCCTATACTCTCTTTCTCCCTCCTCAAATTAATGGGGTACGAATTGAGATATTGTTATTTTTAATATATAGCAGGTTTTTCACCAGAATTCTATCATACTAGGAAAATGTTGTATTATACTTCTTATAATACATTATTCATTAGCTGTAAACGTCACGTGAACGAGACCTTCCACCAGCTGAAATTCCGAGTATTGTAGTATATGTGAAAGGTATTGTTAAGTCTTGTTCCATTGGTTACTTTCCCGTAGTCGTATTATTCTTTTATGTGCAATGAATTAGATGAAATAGGTTGCTTAGATATGTTTCAGAATTCATTCCTATGTTTGTATTTTCGTTGGAAAAGGAACTGGCTTCAAGTTGTCAATGTATTAAGGGGAAAATGGCTTGTCACTTGACAGACCGGAGGAAATCCTTGTTGTTTTGTTATACTAAAAACACGGGAAATCCCAAGTTGCAACATCAATGACCATAGTCCTTGGGACGTCAGTTAACTTTGCAGTGGATCCCAAATCCTCTTGGTTAAACCAGGGAAACATTTGCAAGATTCTCTTAGCGAAACGAAATAAAAAAAAAAATTCCCTCAAGTCCTGAGCGTCGGGACTGGAAATTCACCGGATCACCGACACTGGTCCTACATCTCCTTCCTGAGGCTCTTCCTCAGTCTCCTCTTTGTCAACGGGTCGGCGAAGTTAACCACTTTTTCCTCCTTTTCTTCCTCCACCTCCGCACCACCTTCGGGGTGCAACAGCAGCACCAGCAGGAGCAGCTTCCATCCTCCCATGCCCCTTTGACCCCAGGGTGACCCAACCTTTGTGTGTGTGTTTGTGTGTTTCAGTCTGGGAAACTGTGATCGAGGGAGGGTTGGGGGGGGTGTGGAAGGGGGGCGACTTTGTTATATTCTTGGGAATGAGGAAGGTTTCGTCTCTTCCCTGCATAGTGTAATCGCTGGATACAGGTGTGGCGCCGCACTTAAGTGCTCCTTTGAGGTTTCTCTTCCCACTTAATCCAAACCCCCAAGAAGGGTCGTTATTATCGCTTGAGGTTTATCTTTTGAGATCATCGCCTTCGTATTTTTCTCTCTGAGGTAGGACGAAGGAGATTTAATTGGGATGGATAATTATTCCACTTAAAATAATTCCTCGTAAAAGCCTGAATGACAATAAACCGTATGTCCTTTTTCCGTTTAAAGGTATTTTATAATTTCTATGTTTAATATCGTGATTATTCTGGTACATTGAAATGTAGCATGGCATTTTTATTACTACATATTTTTAAGGTGGGGTTCGTTCTGATAAATAAAGAATAAAACCAAATCTTATCTCCAGATCACAAAAATTCATCTCGCCGAACTGCGAATATATTTTATGGCAGGTGGCGTCCACACCATAGATTTTTCCAAGTCTTAAGTAGGTTCTACATTTGACCGCATCCTTATAGGAGCAACGTAGTTAAACGGTTCGGTAATTGTTTTCAATAGTTATTCGTCGTTTAGCATAAGTTTCGTTTTGCTTGCATACACAAATTTTATTCTGCGGTATTGCAGAGTTGTAACATGTAACATAAACACCGTTGCTTTCGTGTCACTGGAATGTATAAAGAAATTCCAGTTTCAGTCGAAATTGTAATACGTGTATTACAATTACAATATTAAAATGTATGTCATGGTAGAGTTGGTGTAGGTCACATGGTAGTCAAATGCTGAATTCCTTGACTTACTGAACTGCAGTCTAGATTATAACATTATACCAGACTAAAAGAGAAAGTCGAGTGACACCTCTGCGGGTTAATGAAATTGATTTTTAATTGTAATTTTATTTTACATTATATTACCGTAATTAGACTGAAATTAAATTGAAATATCGTATTGAAGAAAATTAGAGAACAACCATTGAAAAATCAGAAAGCATTTTAAAATAAAAAGCAATTATTCAGTGTATCGGTTTAATGAATGCTTTTTTAATAACCGGTGCAAAAGGAAAGCTGATCAGACAATTTGGTGAAATTCAGGTGAGCAATGTATTTACCGAATGACAAGACGTAATATTACGTATAAAAACAGTGAAAATACTTGTTAATGTTTGTTGATATTCGGTAGAAAAAAAAATCAATAATTAAACTCCTAAAACTGTAAAGGTGATGGCGTTGTGGTTATATCGGTATTGAAAAATCACCAGAATGTTTATTATTATTTATACATTTGTAAGTAAGCAGCGTTGTCATTGTGTTTTACATTGCGCCCAGATGCATTTATTCCAGTTGTCACCACAAATACATCGAAAAATAGAACAGATATATCTAAAAACCTAGTAGAAAATTACCGAGGATATATTATGCAGACGATTTTTCAAAGGACCAAATGTCATCGAGGGTTTGAGGCCGAAGAAGAGCGGGCGACCACTATTGCCCAAATATGAGCGTCATTTACTTCTCAGCAGGTGGACAAATGTCCTTTGTGCTCTTTATATTAGTGCCGTTCAGCGAACGCATTTTGATGGCACTTTGGCGAGTTCCTTCCTTCTCTTTTCTTTTGTTTTACCCCTTTTTACGTTCTGGTTTTTTATTTTGGTGTGGTTTTTATCTTGAGTCTCATTTTTTATTTGATTTTTATCTTATTAATTTAGAAAGTGTTCTTGCTCTCTTTTCCGAGGTTGAAAAGTTGTTATATATATATAATATATATATATATATATATATATATATATATATATATATATATATATATATATATATATATATATATCTCCTTTTCATAAAAGCAATATCTTTATTCATACACTTTCTTTCCAGTTAAAACCAAAATAGTAATAGACTCCCCGCCGTTGTGAAATGAAGAAACAGACATTAAGAAAAGTTTAATAGCTCAGTACGTAAGAAGAGAACAGAAGAAATAAAGGCTTTCGAACAAACATTGCCGATGTTTGAACTGCAATGGAATTGGTAATGACGCGTTTCTGAGTCAATTGGTCCTCGCGATGGGTACTCTTAAAGGAAGTCGTGTAAGGCCCCGTTACGGTGCCAACAGCAGTCGCTCTCTCTCTCTCTCTCTCTCTCTCTCTCTCTCTCTCTCTCTCTCTCTCTCTCTCTCTCTCGTTGTTTTTTAATCGAATTTTATGTCATTTCTTGACAGAAAAACGCTGGCGTCGAAGGTGCTTTGTGACTGCGATGAATTTGAGCTATTTATATATTAAAAATATTGTGCCTTCATCTCGGCCGTTTTAGAAAGAGAGAGAGAGAGAGAGAGAGAGAGAGAAAGAGAGGGAAATATACCGACTTTCATTGAAGCATGTATTACGGAGAGAGAGAGAGAGAAACACAAATATACTGACTCGATACAACCATGTATTACGCGAAGAGAGAGAGAGAGAGAGAGAGAGAGAGAGAGAGAGACGCAAATATACAGACTTTCATACAAGCATGTATTACGCGGAGAGAGAGAGAGAGAGAGAGAGAAACGGCATTCGTATCGTACGTGTTTCGCGTCGGCGATGAAGCCGAACCGATCGAATTCGCTCGATTCACTTCGTTATTGACACGTGAATCGCGATTCGTGACCGGCATAATCGAACCGGCGCCAACAGGAGGAAAGCCGAGTGTCTCCGTCGGCGCCGAAGGACCTGTTCGAGACACGTCCCTCAAACAGAGCGCCTTCCATTGAGGACGGCCTTAATGAAAAGATGATAGTGATCACGAAGCTGATGAAGATGATGATGATGATGGGGTTCGTTTCATTGTGAGATTGAGTTTAGATGTTGGAGTTCGCTAAAATCGGTCGGTCTTTATAAAGCGCTTCGATGTTTTTTTTTATTTTAATTAATCTTTGTTGCTCTGCTTTGTATGGTATGCTGAAGGATTCTTCGGGGAGATTTTAGTTGCTCCTACGGGGATACAACCAGTATCTTTTAGGATATGAGTATCCTTTTGCCGAAGGATACTCTTAATATGAAAGGGGGTAATTTGTATATCTGTGAAAGATATAAATTGCTAAAAAAAATTTATTTTTAAAAATATTGCAATCGATTAGTCAGATTTACGTGCAACGGTTTTCCAAGATTTATTGAGAGAGAGAGAGAGAGAGAGAGAGAGAGAGAGAGAGAGAGAGAGAGAGAGAGAGAGAAGAAAATGCACGGCAAACCATCACATTCAACACTCATGCCTTAGTAGCTTAGCGCTATTACGGCGCCATCACGCAAAACAAATATGAAGATGCGAATCGACAGGACAAAAGTCTCTCTCTCTCTCTCTCTCTCTCTCTCTCTCTCTCTCTCTCTCTCTCTCTCTCTCTCTCTCTCTCTCTCTTTCTCAGAACAGACACCAAGTAACGTTTCAGTACACATAACTGACGCAACATTGGGGGTTTCCACACTTCATTAAGTCGGGGTGAGGCACTCTTCCTATAGCCCATGGGACTTCTCAGATAAATGTTTGTACTTGTGTGCATGATAATTCATCGCGTGTTAGTATAGTGCATATGAGCGCGCTCGTACCGTAATCTGAAATTACTGTATCGATTCATTGCTTTTAACTGGTAAGCTCTTATATATATGTATATATATATATATATATATATATATATATATATATATATATATATATATATATATATAAATTACTTATGCCCTGGTAAGAAGCTCGTCGATATGTTAGGAAATCTCTTGATTAACAGAACCTCACGTCTTCGATATAATGCTCAGATTTTGATAAATATTTTAAGCAGTTTATATATATATATATATATATATATATATATATATATATATATATATATATATATATATATATATATATATATATATATGTGTGTGTGTATATATATATATATATATATATATATATATATATATATAAATATTATTTTATTGACAATAAATATTTTTCCTTTCTTTACGGCAGTGTGCGCGGTGTGATAGAATATGATTGTAGCCTATGTGTTTTTATTTTAGGTATATTTTCTAAGATTGCTCCATTTTTTGCCTTTTGTATCAGTCAGTAAATGACATAAATTACTTCGGTGATTTATCATCATCCGTTCATTCTACTTATATTTTTTCAGAATGTTTTTTTTATATCTTACGTTGCTGAATTTGCATAGCCATTTCTCAGTGTTCTCTTCTGTGTTATTCTTATTTATACCGTTTATTAGCCAGTCCGTTCTATTTCTCTGTATTTTCGTATTGATGTATTGTTGCTCTTCCTTAGTCCGGGGTAATTGTCTAATTTGCCTTTCGATCCGTCGCTTTGTTGGTGATTTCTTCATCTATTTATTTAATCCTTTCTCTTTTATGTGGGGCAAAAAAAATGCGATTTAGAAATCACAAAAAAATAAATGAATAAATAAATAAAAAGTCGTGACGATGCACTTACGCGCATGCCTGGAAGATTTCTTTCGAAAAGAGTCGGCAGCCATTCGCTATTTCCTGCTGCTGTAAGTTACATTATAATTTAGATTAATTTAGCATGAGAAGAGAAAGTAGAAATGGCATGTCACAATACCCCGGCCGTCGTGGTACGTGGTGCGTGCACGCGCGAGAGTGCCTTATTGCCCCGGGCATCCGTTGGCACTCGCTGAAGAAGAAGAAGAAGAAGAAAAATCGAAAGTTCATTACGTTGTGAGAACGCTGCTGTTTCTTGTGTATGTTATTATGCGTTATCTTCAGTTTCTCTTTAACGGTTATCCGTTTTTTCCTGTGTTGTTTCTGCGAGAAGTTTGCTTATTTTTGCCCTCTTGTTTTCGTATCATTTTTTATAATTTTTTGAATGATTGATTTTTTAATAATTCATCAAGCAGTAGAATTGTATAAATGGACAAATAGGTAGTTTATCTTTACCGCGTATCGGCAGCTACATTATATATATATATATATATATATATATATATATATATATATATATATATATATATATATATATATATATATATATAAATGTCTGACTCACATCAGGATCGAACCCAGGTCTTTCAATTGAAAGACCTGGGTTCGATCTTGATGTGAGTCAGAAATTTATTTCTGTTCCACACGTGATTGTGTGTTGATTATTTCTAATATATACATATATATATATATATATATAGAGAGAGAGAGAGAGAGAGAGAGAGAGAGAGAGAGAGAGAGAGAGAGAGAGAGAGAGAGAGAGAGAGAGAGAGAGAGTGGATCCCGACAAAAGGGCCAACCTAGTTAATGTTGTATTTGACCTCGAAGCGATGAATATAAATAAGCGGTTACCCTAATTTATGTCATCATATAAATGCAGATTTCAGAACGGTGTCAAAAGAACTCTAATGTCAACTCGTTCTGGTATTTGCTTCACTTTTATGGAACTGAACAAAGATTAATTTATTTACGATTTTTTTTATTCAACGTAACCGGAAGGGCCTAAATTCGACCGGAAGTGATTTCCATAATTTAGATGCTTCGGGTCATGCGTATGCGTATAAAGCAAATGTGTAATGCATGGATTCTGTATTTTGAATATATTAGGATGGATATATATATGTATGCACATATTATATATATATATATATATATATATATATATATATATATATATATATATATATTTTGTAATCTATGTATATATATATATTTGTGTATATATATATATATATATATATATATATATATATATATATATATATATATATATATATATATATATATATATATATATATATATATATATATATATATATATATATATATATATATATATATATATATATATATATAAATATGTGCGCATGCGTGCCCCCGCGCTTACTCCCGCGCGATGGCAGGAGAAGAGATCAAGCGATCTCTTGTAACAGTAATTGTCGGAGGAGGAACTTAGGGGGTTAATTATTTTGAGGTTTCCGGAGGAAGGTGCAATGTCGGTGGGTTGTGGCGAGGTTTTGATCCAAAGGGCAACGCGGATAAAAAAAAAAGGGGGGGGGTTGATTTCTGCATTTGTTTGATAGTGCTGTCGATGAGGTTTTTTGGTGGTAATGACGATGTTCATTTTTCTGATCGGAGCGTTTAGTGATACTTATGATTTGGACAGCAAAAATCTTAATTCTATAAGAAGACTTTCATTTTATTATTATTATTATTATTATTATTATTATTATTATTATTATTATTATTATTATTATTATTCTTTGACTGAGGTTGTGTATGTTGTTAATTTTTTCGTTCAGGAGCATTAAGTGAAAGGTATTATTATTATTATTATACGAAAAAGAGCTGAACCTTTTTAATTTTCCCGATTGGGAACGTAAAGTGATAGCCTTGATTTTAAACAAAAGACTTAGTTTAAAACCAACTTTTAATTGTGATCACATTATTATTATTATTATTATTATTATTATTATTATTATTATTATTATTATTATTGTTGTTGTTGTTGTTGTTGTTGTACGAATAAGAATTGGACCTTTTTAAATTTCTCAATCGTGAACGTTAAGTGGTACTTATGATTTAGACGGCAAAAATCATATTTTTTTTTAACCAGTCTGTAATTGTGATAGCATTACTATTATTATTATTATTATTATTATTATTATTATTATTATTATTATTATTATTATTATTATTATTATTATTACTGCCTATCACAGTCATCCTGTTCGATTGGTTTTTTTTTTATAGTGTGGGGTTCCGGGTTGCATCCTGCCTCCTAAGGAGTCCATCACTTTTCTCACTATGCGCTGTTTCTAGTAGCACACTCGTCTGCAAGAGTCCTGGAGTTACTTCGGCATCTAGTTTTTCCAGATTCCTTTTCAGGGATCTTGGGATCGTGCCTAGTGTTCCTATGACTATGGGTACAATTTCCACTGGCATATTCCATATCCTTCTTATTTCGATTTTCAGGTCTTGATGCTCATCAATTTATTATTATTATTATTATTATTATTATTATTATTATTATTATTATTATTATTATTATTATTATTATTGTACGACTAGCTCCTTATTCTGTTTTATAAGCTTATGTATAAAAGTGTTTTATGGTCAATGGTTAGCTTACATTATCTAAAAACAAAAAACAAAAAAAAAACTCATACACACACAACTGATTGCCTCGTCCAATAGGAAGGAAATGTTTTTGTTTTTATGTGCCAACAAATAACATGGAGCTATTGACATACCACCGATAATGATGGGAACAAGGAAATACCTATTAGATTTCGTCAAGCGCTGTTGCTGTTGTTGTTCTTGTTGTTTTTGTTTCTTGTTTTCGAAAGTGTTTATTCTTGATGGAGGCTTTTCTCTTAATTCGAAGACAGAGGCTGAAAAGTATCTTAAAGGAAATTTCAAAAGTTACCGGATTTTCTTTGTGAGGTTACTGTACATCGGTATTATATTGGATGTGTGATTTTTTTTAAACAACTACAACGCTAACTAATGCTTGTTTAAATGTAGTCTTATTATACACACATGTATATATATGTGTGTGTCTGTGTGTACATATATATATATATATATATATATATATATATATATATATATATATATATATATATATATATATATATATATGTATATATATATATATATATATATATATATATATATATATATATATATAATTTGAATACATGTGTGCTCACGTAGACACTGAGCATACGCGCATATACCCATCCCAGTCTCTGGGGAGGAGGAAGTAGGTGACAAGTGATGTTAGCCACTGGGAGCAAGTACCCCGCCTTTCGGAACCCCAGTACGAAACCCTTTTTGATTCAAAATGCTAACGATGTAACGAACGTCTGGAGAGAGAGAGAGAGAGAGAGAGAGAGAGAGAGAGAGAGAGAGAGAGAGAGAGAGAGAGAGAGAGAAAGTGCACGTGGGGCCAAGATTGGAAGACCTCCCCATAGCCATCCATTCCCCTCCCCCTCCCCCTTTCCAAAGTGGTCTCCCCGAATAGTTTATACTGTATGTAGTGCATTCACCGATCACTTTTTTATCAGTTTTTTTTATCCATAACCTTTTTCAGTCCCTGCTAGTCTTCTTTTTTTTTTTTTTTGTCTCCCCCCTTTCTCGCTCTTTCCCTGCTCCCTCTACCCCTCGTACCTTGCCCTCTTTCCACGCTCAAGTTACCACAATCGCTTAAAAATTTTCTTGTTTGTCATTATAGTAACTGTAGTAACATTTTCCACATAGATGTTGATGTTATTATTTTTATATATCATTTCTTAGCTATTTTTTTCCAGTTTCCCTTTTTCATCTCGAGTAAACAAGACGAAGGAAACGATATGGAGAGACTAGAGACGGGAAACTTCGCGGAAATTTTGGGTTGGGGCTTCAGCAATGCATGGAAAGAGAGAGAGAGAGAGAGAGAGAGAGAGAGAGAGAGAGAGAGAGAGAGAAAAATGGCGCCTGCCGAAGAGCAACAATCATCAGCCCTAATTTGAGCTCGGGAATAGCAGGGAGGAGAGAAGAGAGTCGATGCGTCTTTCGATTTCATTTTTTCTCTTTGTTGGCGCTGCAGCGCAACTTGATTTAATTACATGTCATTATGATCTAATGTTTAATTAAGCAGCTTCTCCCTATTGTCAGCGCGCTCTGATTACGTTCAAGAGAGCGAGGGGAAGCCGTTTGTGCCGAGTTTGTAATTACCCCCCTTTCCATAATTATCCCCTTTTCGTGATTTATAAATTAAGCGCATGCAGTCTGGGCATTGGACCCCCTCTCCCCCACCTTCTCTTGCATTTCCCTCCCCTCCCTCCCCTCTCCTCGCCCCCAGGAGAGTGTTTAGTAGTGTCGGCGGTTTTCGGAGTCAGTTGAGAACAATGTTGCCTGGAACCACAAAATTGGCTCCTGATGACTGCTGCTGCCTCGCGTCCATTGACTCTGCCATTTGTCCTTAACGAAGTTTCCCTCGGCCATTCTTATTCCACCCACCTTTTTTTTCTCTCTCTTCTTTTAACCTCCGTCGGGGGTTAGTTAAGGCGTCCATAATAAATGATTGTTAAGTATGCATGCAAACCCTGAACTGGGTGCGTCTAATTTGCAAGTTGATGGAGCCAGCAGCTTTTTAAAGGTTAATCGTCGAGTCTCGGCTCAAGGTTGTTACTCGTTACGTAAAAGTGACTCGTTTTTTTTTAATTTAACGAGATTGCTCGCCTAAACGGCTCTGAAGCCTAGTGCGTGCTTTCGAAGTTCGGCTCTTTTTTTTTTTTTTTTTTTTTTTTTTTTTTTTTTGCTAAGTTAATTTCCGACTTCGATTTGTTTTTGCGGTTACCCTAAAAAAATATTCTTTTTTATGAATATCCTTGATATTCTTGTTAGTTGTATGTTTTTATTTTATTTCAAAGGAAAAAATACTCTATTTATTTTCTGATAGTCTCAGCGGGTTTCTCTTTATTTTCTGGTAGTCTCAGTAGGCGTCTCTTCATGTTCTGGTAGTCTCAGTAGGCTTTTCTTTATTTTCTGGTGGTCTCAGTAGGCTTCTCTTTATTTTATGGTAGTCTCAGTAGGCTTCTCTTTATTTTATGGTAGTCTCAGTAGGCTTCTCTTTATTTTCTGGTAGTCTCAGTAGGCTTCTCATTATTTTCTGGTAGTCCCAGTAATCTCTTTATTTTCTGGTAGTCTCAGTAGGCTTTTCTTTATTTTCTGGTAGTCTCAGTAGGCTTCTATTTTCTGGTATTCTCAATAGGCTTCTCTTTATTTTCTGGTAGTCTCAGTAGGCTTCTCTTTATTTTCTGGTAGTCTCAGTAGGCTTCTTTTTATTTTCAGGTAGTCTCAGTAGGCTTCTCTTTATTCTCTGGTAGTCTCAGTAGGCTTCTTTTTATTTTCAGGTAGTCTCAGTAGGCTTCTCTTTATTTTCTGGTAGTCCCAGTAATCTTCTCTTTATTTTCTGGTAGTCTCAGTAGGCTTCTCTCTGTCGTTACATGATTATTACGGCCTTCCGGCCGGCGAAATGGCCGCTGTCTAGGCCTACGAGGTAAGAGCAGGCAAGTTATTACTAACCGCCCCAAAAGAATTACCTTAGTTGCCGTCATACATCATTTCGGCCGGTGGCCGAGTTACCCAGTAATCAATTCGCGTCGGGTAACTCATTATGTCTCGGACAATTACTTACACAGATCATTAACTGCAGATTCGAAGCGAGTGAGGTAATGTGTCTGATTGGTGGGGTGCCGGCGTGAAGACATAATCATTTACAGATGCCGCTATCAATTATGTTTGAAGGGGATGCTGCAGGGTGAGATGTCTCCTCCTCCGAGTTAGGCTGAGGGTTGATTGAAGTGAATTTTTGAATCCGTAAATTCAATTTTTGGGATTTTGGACTCGTGACCAATGGGCTTTCAATAGTAGATATGTATATTTTATTAATAACTGAACTTAAAATGTTAAAAATGATAATAGGTTAACTCAATATTAGTGTTACCAAATTACCGATGAAAAACTTACCGGTTATATGGTTGAAACTAGAGTTTATTGACTCAAACCAAAAACTATTACTCTGATAGCACCAAAGTTATCAAATTAATTGCACAAATAAATATGAACAGTTTACGATAACTGAAGGTCGAAAGTCTTACCATTCTAACAGTCTTTTAGCTTATGAGGCTTTATAACAGGAATAGGTTGTTCGTAAATTTACCAAAGCGTTTTCATTTCATTGATGCCATTGGGTATGGAGAATTCCACGTAGATTTATTTCTTCTCATAAACCTCAGTTTTTTATTTTGCAACTGTAGTTGTTTTTGTAGTATATGATGTAGGAAAACTACAATTTCCCATACTTACACTATAGGGTTCATCTTCTGAATAATAATAATAATAATAATAATAATAATAATAATAATAATAATAATATACAGAGTATATATATATTATATTAACTGCTTCCTATATAGACTGGAAGAAGGACCTTATGGATTTTATAGATACAAGTGACCTTATTTTCCTATCTCATCTCGCTCAGAGATCATATTACAAATATATCCCATAAGGGAGAAATCTTGGCGAGTCACGCTTATATTTTTATCGGTGCTTTTCCTGAAACCGCCGAAGGGGTTCTTGTTTTTTGGGGATGATGTATTGGTATTTATTGGTGTTAGTGTTACCTTTATCAGCATTAGCGCCTCTCTCTCTCTCTCTCTCTCTCTCTCTCTCTCTCTCTCTCTCTCTCTCTCTCTCTCTCTCTCTCTCTCTCTCTCTCTCTCTCTCTCATATTATATTATATATATGTATATATATGTACAGTATGTGATTATATATATATATATATATATATATATATATATATATATATATATATATATATATATGAGAGTAACAAGTATTAAAACTTAGTATTCCTGCTTCCAGTCTGTAGTAAGCAGTGAATATACTTATGTACATTTGTACAGGATATGTAGGGGAAACTGTTCTTACATCATGTATTATAACAATAACAACAGCAGTAGTAAGAATATAATATATATATACACTGTATATGTATATATATTTATTCTTATTTGCACTATTACAATTACTGTACAAGTCTTCTGAAGTTGCTGATATTACATCAAAGCCCTTTACGCCTTCTCAGGCCATAATTCTCTCGAAGGAGTCCCAATGTGTCCACACACACACACACACACACACACACACACACAGAAATAGAGAGAGAGACGAACGAGCATCGCATCGCCGCCGTGAGAGCGATAGTCTTGGGCTCTTCCCCGCCCCAACCGTCTTCAAGATGCAGGTGTTGGCCAGCTGACTCGGCCAGGTTGACAGTTTGGTGACCATTTTGAGTCACCCCTTTTTAGGAAGGGTGATGCTCTCTCGTTCCCCTTTCGCCTAACCCTTACTCCCCTCCCCCCCCCTCACCCCACCTCCCCTTGTCTTTGGTATAATATCCCCCCTCCCTTTCTCCCCATAGGCTGTCTGTTCTCCTCATTCTTACTTTTCCTTAATAGTTTCCATACTTGGGGGTGGACTTCATAGCTGTATGTGGTCTTCAGAGCTCTAAGAAATGTTTTATTGAATGGTTAATGTAATTAGCCGCATCGGGACTTCTAATGGAAATGTATTATACCGAAAAATATTTAGGGTAATTTTGAATTCATATGTACATGAAATTCTCGTGTAGGTAGGAACAGATTATGGGTATCTTTACCAGCTGTGTTGTATGTGTACAGCATCTGAATTTTCATAGAAATGGTCTAATAAAATTTATGTGATTTAGTGAATTAAATACGAACAATTTTCAAACCTGACAGTAGCATTTTCTCGCCGCTCAAAAACTTCCCAGAAAACGAACTCCTTGGAACGAAAATCGCGGTAGGCGTAAAGGTATAATTTAAACCCTTTTTTTTTTATGCGTGTATGTATGTATGTGTGTACGCGCGCGCCGACGCGCAAGTGCGTGAGATGAATCTGGCGCCCCTGAGAGAGAGGAAACACAAAAGAGGGATCAGAGAGAAGGGACGGGAATTCCAAGGAACTCTGGATCAGATTCCAAGAAGAAAGCTTTCGCTTCCCATGAGAACTTCTTGACTCGACTTTTTCTTTAACCGCAGCCTCTCTCCCTTCCTATCTTTCTTTCTCTTTCTTCTTTTCTTTCCGTTTGTCTGTTTCCTTTGTTTCGTATGATGCCCTGGATTGTCTCACGTAAGACGTATGTATGTAGTATGTATATACTGTATATATGTATGTATGTACCTGGATTGTCACACGTACGGTGTTTGTGTATGCATGTATGTATATATGTATGTATATACCTGAATTGTCTTACGTAAGGTGTATGTATGTATGTATGTATGTATGTATATACCTGAATTGTCTTATGTAAGTTGTGTGTATTTATGTATGTATGTCTGTATGTATTTATTATGTATGTATGTGTGTGTGGTTCAAAAAACGTACACAGTTATAATAAAGCAAGGGTTTAAATTAAAGATGGAATTTTTAATTAGTAATAACTGTTCATCCGTTAAAGAAAGAGTTTAAACAAAGCAATAGCAAATAGTAAATAAATATAATTTAGAGCAAATAAAGCAGGAATTTATAGTAAAGAAAGAGGTCATTTATCCTGAGTAAATCAGCAATTTGTTGTAAAAAGAGAGTTTACGGCGAATAAGACGAAATTACAATAACGAAACAGGGATTATTCTAAAAAAAAGCAAACAAATATGGAATTTAAAATAAGTAAAGCATCAATTTATAGTAACGAAAGCTGGAATTTCAAATAAGAAAATAAACAGTTTAAAATAAGTAAAACAACAATTTACATTAAATGAAGATGAAATTTACAGTAAGTAAAGCATCAATTTATTGTAACTGAGGCAGGAATTTCAAATATGTAAAGCAGCAGTTTATAGTAATTATAGCTGGAATTTAAAATTAGTAAAGCAACAATGTAAAGTAACTGAAACGGGAATGTACAATAAGTAAAGCAACAATTTATAGTAAATAAAGATGGAATTTACAGTAAATAAAGCAACAATTTACAATAAATAAAAATGGAATTTACAGTAAACACCGCGACAACGTAGAGTAAAGAAAGGAAGGAACCTTTTCAGTCAACAGACTGAGCGCAAAGAGACGAATGCGATATTTCCTTCGAAGAGTCAGAGATACCCGTTGTTATGACGCTTGTTAGAGCAGCTGCTAGATTTAAGGTGAAGGGGAAACAAGGGCTTGAATTATTGTTGGTTTCTCAAGCGAGGGGAAGTTCTCATGTGTGTACCTGTTTTCCCCTTCGGGTGTTCTTCCCCTCGGATGATAATAAGGGGAAAGGAAATGGAAAGATATGCGCATCCGCGGCAGGAAATAGCGCGTCCCCGCGCATTTTTATATTCGTGTTCCGTCGAGGCTGGGAACCATTATTTTTTGGGTTTTTGTCTTTTTTTTTTGCTTTTTTTAAATGAAGCTTTGTAGCTTCTTTTCGCTCGAGATTTTTACGCGTTTGTTTTTGTTTTTGTTTATTTGTAAATGAAATTACAGGTCCAGACCTAATTTGCAAAACACTTTACGAGCAATTGCACATTCCACGTTCCCTACCCAAAAATGTGATATAGTTTTTTAATGTAATCGTAACAGAGGCTGTAAATTCCGCAAGACATCCGATCTTCCGTCATCTTCGTGTTACACGAATTCACCTTCACGTGAAAATGCCTTCCTCCCTATCTCCCTCCCCCTACCCCCCTCCTCTTCCTCCACCCCAACAAAAGCAGCCTTGGCATTCAGAAGTCTGAGGGAAGGCACCGTCTCTCACGCCCCCTCCTCCTCCTCTTCCTCCTCCTCTTCTCGTCCAAAACAATGAGTCTGTTGATATTCGTCCCATTGTGTGAGAAACCTCCAGATCGGAGTCTTCCCACGCGCCCTTGCCGCGTGTATACGCCGAAGGAGCTATTCGCCTGGGCCCCCAGCTGGAACCCACGTGTTGTTGGCTTCTAAGGCTTGGCCAAGCAACAGGTTATATAGCTCCCCCCACCCCTCCCACCCTCCAACCCAGTTCCCGATTCGCTTCCCTCCCCGAATGTCGTTTCTCTCTTTCTCTCTCTCCCCTCTGTTTCTTCTCGCTCTCCCCGTATTCGCTACCCCCTCCTCCTCCTCCTCCTCCTCCTCCTCCTCCTCCTCCTCCTCCTCCTCCTCTTGACCTTACCCGGTCCCCTTGTTTAGAGAAGGGGGAAAGCGGGGAGATAGGTTTCGGGGTGGGGGAGGGGGTGTCTCTCACCTGTTGAGTACCTGTACCTGTACCTGTGTTTACTGACGCGCAGATGAGGGGAAATGGGGGAAGTGACTAGACACTTGTGCAGGTTATCCTCGCTCTCTCTCTCTCTCTCTCTCTCTCTCTCTCTCTCTCTCTCTCTCTCTCTCTCTCTGTGCACATTACTGGGAATTTTTTAAATTTCAGAATCCTAATATACTTTTAAAAAGTCACGGGAAGTGACTAGGCACTTGTGGAGGTTATACTCTCTCTCTCTCTCTCTCTCTCTCTCTCTCTCTCTCTCTCTCTCTCTCTCTCTCTCTCTCTCTCTGCACCGGTAATTTTTCTTAATGTAAATTTAAAAATCACAAGTCATGTGTGCTAAATTTGTTTCAATATCGTATTGTTAGTGGAGTTACGTTTCAGTCTGATATATCGGTTATTTTCAGCGGTTGTTGTTGTCGTAATTATCATAACCTTTTTCATAACCATCGTCGTCATCATCATCATCATCATCATGAATATTAGTAATACTGAACTCACGTATGCATGAAAAACCATTACAGTGAAAAACAGACTTCTACACAATAGAAGGCATATCTTAAAAAATTAAGAAGAAAATATCTAATAAACAAATGATTAGAAAACGTAAAAACTGTGCTTACTAAAAGAGCAGCATAAATAAACAAAAACAAAAAAATTAAGGTAACGGTAGTACATGACCCACAGCCGAAGACCTACAGAATTCTACTCTTTAGATTTTGTTACAGCGTCCTCTTATTTGTACACAGATATCAAATATCACAAGGCCGGTCGCTTCACAGGTTTTGCATTATATCAAATAAAAGACGGAAGATACTGGTCATTTAAATCCGTTCGCCATAAGAAACTATAAGCATATTGATTTATTAAAATTACGACGTTCGTGGATTTTTGCGGATTGTGAATAATAAAGCTGTGTTCGGAAAATTCGCAGTCAGCGCATTTATATTAATAGTTTATGTTTGAGGAGTAAATTGCTAAGATAAATACTATCCTAATTATGTTATGATGTCAGTTTTTTCTCAAGTTAAACGAGGCTCTGATTGCGTTTGGCCGAACATATGAAACAGTTTTGTTTAAGACAGATCGAGAAGTACATAAAATTCTGAAATCGTGTCATAAGTCAGCCTGAAATCTCAACACCAAATAAGTCAATTTTTCTGTTAACTGTCGATGATATCTTCAATAAAAAGAATGGAATGTATTGCAGTTTACGTTAAAGAGGCGGTAAACAATTTTTACGTTTTTCTAATAATTACTCCCAAGAACTTTTTAATATTTTTTCGTTCCTTCGGTCATTTACTCCCTTCTTCACTACTCCGTCGTTTTCTCTGTATTCTCTGTAGACTAATTTATTGTATTATTCTTGAAGATAAAATTATCGCAGAGCCAAACTAATTACCTTCGCTTGACCCGAACCACAGAGCCAGAATGGCTTTGGGTCAAACTGTCATAAAGGTTTTGCGGGGATGGTAGTTCCAAGGAGAAAGGAGGGTGGATGTTTTCTTCTAAGGGGAAAATTGAGGGGTTTTAAAACGGGGGGTGAGGGAGGGGGAGGGGAAATAAGTGTCTCAGCCCACCATGTGTGTAGGGTGGTGGCATGTGCTGGGTGTCAGATGACGGCGTGCGCGGTCCTCAGCATCCGGCCCTGCCTTGAGGACAGGGCGTTCCTCCGCAGAAATGGTGCCTGAGGGAACTCTTGAGAGACGGTTGGCACCGGCGCTGATGTTATGCCCCAGTTCCTGAGATTGATCTGTTGTATCCCCCCACCAAATGCGGATTATTATTATAAATAATAATAATAATAATAATAATAATAATAATAATAATAATAATAATAATAATTATTATTATTATTATTATTTTTATTATTATTATTATTATTATTATTATTATTATTATTATTATTATTATTATCACTCGCTTTTCTTATTCAAGTCACAAGTCACCTGCATTTCATATTGTTCGCATAATATTTTTGTGAAGAAACAAATCCACAGCTATGTATGGTACGTATATTTAAAAATAAATCTCTACAGAGAGCTTTCGGGAATCTGTTCGATTGAAAAAGGGGAATCGAACAGATTCCCGAAAGCTCTCTTAGAGAGACTCGTGCCACTATGAGTATTTTTTAATATTTTTTTTTATTATCCAGTAGTTAGTCACGTCAGAAGAGGTACATTTGATATCAGATGTGTAAAATTGTTAGTTAAATGAGTTCATATCATTATTTAGCTTTTTACGCTCTTGCGATATATGAGGCAATTTCTCATTGAATCAAGTAATGGGGTTACTTTTATATTTTTTATATGCTAAGTATTTATTGGAGTTTAAGCGACCGTTATAGATTGGGTTAAGCCAACCTTGTGCATTAATAATTTTAACCAACCAACAGCTTTGGCATAATTCTACCGGAACATTTTGCTACTCGTGGCGATGTACAAAACGGATTGTAAAGTACGTACCATTATCAACACGGTATCCTTCGCGACTGGCTTTTGCGAACAGCCTGAGGCTTCATGCCGTAACCATAGCTATTACGGGTTCGAGATCAGCATCTACGCCCCCGAAATTCAGGAGGTAAAGGTCGCCGTGACGACATGGCGCCCGATCCATCACGGAAATGCTGAGTCAGAGGTGTTTTCCCAAAAGACAAAGAAACAGGGAACACTTCTTCGTCGCCATCTTCTTCTTCTTCTTCTTCTTATTCTTCTTCTTCTTCTTCTGAGCGGAAATAGAAGCCATCTCATTGGTCTTCGACATTGACAGTCAGTCAGCTGGGCGATTTCATCTGGTCCCCGAAGGCACTTCAAGCTGACATCAATCCACCCATATCTTTTCCTCCTCCTCCTCCTCCTCCTCCTCCTCCTCCTCCTCCTCCTCGTTTTTTTGTAATAATTTTTTTTCTTGTCTTGTTTTAGGTTGAGATGCGTCATTTCGGTGACGTAATTTCGCTCAGGAAATGTGAGTCGCATTTTTCCACGTAGACTTAGTGTGCTTCAGGGAAGTAAATACGTACATTTATGTGCGCGCATATGTGTATGTTATGCGTATGTATATATATATATATATATATATATATATATATATATATATATATATATATATATATATATATATATATATACATGTGTGTGTATGTGTATATATGTGTATGTATAATATATATATATATATATATATATATATATATATATATATATATATATATATATATATATAAGTTTGCTATGATACGCATATTTTGATCGATAGTAGATTCTGGCCCAAGTTCATTCGAGACGTCGAGTTTTTTGCGGAAAATTGATTACACTGAATCTGAAATTACAGGTATTACTAGAATAAACTACATGAGTTCCTGACGGCGAATACTACTAGTAATAGTTCGAATAGTAGTCAATTAGTAGTAACCTGTTAGTAGTAGTAATAGTGATAGTAGTAGTAGTAGTAGTCTAAGCCCCGCCCTGTGGGCTCAGATTACCGCAGATAACCCCTTTTTCCCCCTCAAAGACCTCCTTTTTGTGGACCACGTAGAGAACTCCACCAAATCCCTCACTACCCATTTGGGGTCAACTAGGTTTCAGTTTTTGTTCTTTCTCAATTTACTTTTTCCTCCGGATATTTTAAGTTGCAGATGTCGCCCGTCGGCGAACCACTCGAGTGTGGGGGTTGGGTCAACCGCGGCCTTATTATTTATATATTTGCTTATTTCTTTATTTACTTATTTATGTATTTATTTATTTTTGTTTTTCGAGTCGCTGAAAAATTCGTGACCGGTTATTTTTGTTGTTGGGTTTATTAGACATTATTTAAAATTTCTCTACTTCTAAAGTAAATTGGTATGGTTATGTGTTAGGAATAAATGAGGGCGTTCTTTAAAAATCTGCTTCATCCCCTCATTTGTATCCGAAGTAAATTGTGTATTTATTTTTTTAGAAACAAATGAAGGTGTTCTTTAAAACATCTGTTTCATTCCCTCATTTGTATCCGAAGTAAATTGTACTTTTATATTTTAGAAATAAATGAGGACGTTCTTTACAGCATCTGTTTAATTCCCTCGTGTATATCTAAAGTAAATTGTGTATTTATTTGTCAGAAATAAATGAGAACGTTCTTTAAAACATCTGTTTCATTCCCTCATTTGTATTTGAAGTAAATTTTGCATTTATTTCTTAAAAATAAATGAGGGCGTTCTCTACAGTATGTTTCATTCCTTCATTTGTATTTAAAGTAAACCGTACTTTCATTTTTTTTAGAAATAAATGGAGGCGTTCTTTAAAATGTTTCTTTAATTGCCCCATTTGTAAAGTACTTCCGTCCGTCATTATTTCTTGGCATCTTTATCCTTCCCTCATATATCTGCTTTCCACTGACCCTTCTTTCTTTCCCCTTCCGTCCTTTCTTTTTAATCCCGTTTTAATCCCCCTTTCTCGTTTACCTCCATTTGTGTCAGTACCCTTCGTTTTGTCCGTTGATCCCCGAAAAGCAGAAGGCTGAAAAGCAGCATCAGGAAGAAGAGCAGAAGACTGAAAAGCAGTATCAGGAAGAAGAGCAGAAGACTGAAAAGCAGCAGCAGGAAGAAGAGCAGAAGACTGAAAAGCAGCAGCAGGAAGAAGAGCAGAAGACTGAAAAGCAGCATCAGGAAGAAGAGCAGAAGACTGAAAAGCAGCATCAGGAAGAAGAGCAGAAGACTGAAAAGCAGCATCAGGAAGAAGAGCAGAAGACTGAAAAGCAGCATCAGGAAGAAGAGCAGAAGACTGAAAAGCAGCAGCAGGAAGACAAACTGAAGAATGAAAAGGAACAACAGGAAGAAAAATCAAGGCTGGTAAGCAGTATGAGGAAGAAAAGCAGAAGGCAGTATCAAAAAAACAAAGTTGAAAAACCAGCAGCATGAAGAAAAAGCAGAAGACTGAAAAGGAACATCAGGAAGAAAAATAGGTTATATCAGAAGGAAGTTGAAAAGCAACAACAGGAAGAAAAACAGGTTAAAATCAGGAGGAAGTAAATGCAAAAGGTTGAAAAGCAGCAGCGTGCAGAAAAGCAGGAGGCCGA